>NC_141038.1:40622500-40810000 GCF_052040795.2 Danio rerio
CCTCCAGAATTGTATATAGGGCTAAGTTTTCAGAATGGCTTGGCAAAGCTTTTTGTGAATTAAAAAAAAAAAATAGGTACAGTCCACAACCATTTTTTTTAAACAAACCTTCAATTTGATTTGTAATATCTGTCATCAAGAACTTAATGACATCGTTTACAACATGATGCTGTCATTATTTTTAGCCAGCTAAAATTTCAAATGCAATTAGTTCAACAACTGTCTTGCACAAACAATCTTATTATTTTTTTAAAGCAGGAAACTCCTCTGTACAAAACAAAAAAAGTAGACTACAAAACCATACTGTATGTATTTAGGCATATACTGTTACTGTACAAGGTGACATTGTTATCTATGGCCTGCTAAAACAGCATTTTTCATAGTTTTACAGGGATTATTTTTGACAGGGTTATCTTCTGTATGCTAAGCTTTTCCAAATCACAAATGAATTTTTTTTTCAGTTTTTAGTAATTTTCGTGTAAATAAACCATAAAAATATATCATTTATTTAACAATCATCTGAAACTCGTGATTCATGGGTTTATTTTCAGTTTATTTGCACATTAAAATTTATTATGGGACCTTCATTTCTGCTCTCACACCTTTTGATGTAAAAAAAAATAAACTCTGCAGTGACTTTATGATCTTTCAAACTTTTTTCCATAAGAAGTAATGCACAAAAAGTTCAAATGCAAAAGCCACTAAGTGCTGTCTGAAATGTTCTTCTAAAGAGAATTTTTTTTTTCTCACCTCCTATGTTTTTGTTCAGTTGTTTTACTTTAAATGCAATGGAAATAACCTATTCATCACTATAAAAGGGAAATTATTGATCCTAGATCTTGAGAAAAATGTTCATTTCAGAAGACAATTTCAGGCAGCACTTAAAGGCCTTTGCATCTGAACTCACAGTATATATCCTATACAACATTGCATTATCTCTCGCTTCAGAGCAAGAAGGTCGCTGGGTCGCTGGTTCGAGCCTAGGCTCAGTTGGCGTTTGCGTGTGGAGTTTGCCTGTTCTACCTGCTTTCGTGTGGGTTTCCTCCGGGTGCTCCGGTTTCCCCCACAGTCCAAAGACATGCAGTACAGGTGAATTGGGTTGGCTAAATTGTCCGTAGTGTAGTGTAGTGTGAATGTGTGTGTTTCCAAGAGATGGGTTGCAGCTGGAACGGCATCTGCTGCGTAAAAACTTGCTGGATAAGTTAGTGGTTCATTCCGCTGTGGCGACCACGGATTAATAAAGGGACTAAGCCGACAAGAAAATGAATGAATGAACATTGCATTATATAACATTATATTTGTGCCAAATCTGGAATTAATAAATAAAGAAAATTACAATATTGGTTGAAATATCAGTACATGACAAAATGTTCAATTCAAAATAAAGAAAGATTAAGAGAAAAATAATTTTTTTTGCAATGTTGAACTGAATAATTTTGCATTATTTTGTTTGAATTTAAATGCATTATCTTTTTATTTCTAAAGATATTCGGTGGGCGGCGTAGTGGCGCAGTGGTTAATGATGTCACCTCACAGCAAGAAGGCCGCTGGTTCGAGTCTCGGCTGGATCAGTTGGCATTTCTGTGTTGAGTTTGCATGTTCTCCCCATGTTCGTGTGGGTTTCCCCCTCAAGTTCAATGACATACACATTAGGTGAATTGGGTGAGCTAAAAATTGTCCGTTGTGTGTGTGTGTGAATGAGAGTATATTGTCTCCAAGTGATGGGTTGCGGAAGGGAATCCTCTGTGTAAAACATATGCTGAATAAGTTGGTGGTTCATTACGCTGTGGAATATATGTATGTATGGTTTCTAATTGTTCATTTAACTGTAATTTTACTTATTCAATCTAGTAGAAATGCCCATGTATTAAATTCCCAGCATTAAATTCCCCACAGATTCATTGTATGTGTGTTTCAATAATCTACAATTCACTTTTCAAGTGTGCAAATGTATTGCCAACGGATGGCACTATTATTTTATTAATTTATTATGAAGTATGAGACTGAATTCCAAAGTTACTTATACTATCCAGTCAACAGGAAGCCTAAACGGGACCATCAAACTAAAGTTTGACTAAAATGTCAGCTAAATGTAAATTTTAAATCCCTTTACCCTTTTCTCCGTCTCGTTGTCTGTCACCGCTACACTATCTGATCCCATTAAAGGCACAAAAACCATCAAATTCCTTAAAAAAAGAACGTCTGACACATCTTGCTAATGTATAATGTATCACGAATTTGGGATTTTAAAGCAATAATCCTTTCACTAATCTCTACCCTGCCTGACGTAAGGACAGTTATCAAATTCCCATCCAGAATTACAGCTTCGCATGGCCAAAAATAGAGCATGCAGAAATCTTGTCACAAGTCAGAAGTAGCCCGACAGAATTCATTATACAATTCTTACCAGTTCATTGCTCAGTTGTGCTGCTCACCCTGCAAAACAATACAATTCATCAAGGAACGATTCATGAGGTAAAAGTCTCATAGTACCTCAAGGCCTCTGGAATTAGTCTTACAAAAATGAACTTACCCAGGGTCACGATGAACAGAGGTGGATAAATGTCACAGTTTTACCTGTATCTCCATCACAATGAGAGTGTAAATGAGGGTTAGTGCACTGTAGCGAGGAAGGCCTCCAGGATGATGCTAATGATCCTCCAGGCAGAAGCACATTAATTCAATTGAGATATGGGAAATGAAAGTCCCCTGTTATTATTCATCCGCTGAATATTTGCAGCTGTGGAATTTGAGGGGGAATCTGTGCACCGCTTGTAATGTACATTGAATGAAGTGAAAGGCATTGCGGATTCTGTGTGAAAAATTAAAATACCACAGATGTCTTTGTGTCATGTTGTTTACCATGTTTTGGATTTTTAGCTGTAAACTGTGGTAAACATATTCACATGCTTCAAAACCTTTGAAGTTTAAATAAACTATCTATTGTGAACTGCATTATGCAACCTTGATCTGTGTTGACTTTGGCTGTTAAAAATGGATCAAAATGACTTTTATTGACATTTTACTTTGGAAGAATGTAATAAACCGTATGAGAACAAATATATTTTGCCTTTAAAATAACAGAAAATGTACTGGCTGTTAAGTAAGGTTTTGCACTGTAATAAACAACACCAGCCAAGACAATATATCAATTTGAACTATTAAAAATGCTAATAAAAGTCAGTTTTTCAAACTTTTAAAGAGCTTCTATTTTGCATTATAAATGGTCATATTTTGGTTTTGGGGTCTCTAACAACAGGCTGATATGAATGCAAGGTCAAAAAACACTTTAATTGTCTTATAATCTGCATTTATTTTTACCTAATTATCTGAAACAACTTTCATATGATTCATTCAGTGATTCATTTGTTCCCCTAATCTGCGCTGATTGGTCTGATGACCCAGTCTGTTGTGATTAGTTGACTGCGTTCAGCGTGAGATGGAGAGAAATGTGTAACAGATGTGTAACTACATGGCTAAGTAGCACACAGAGTATGTGAGAGCCCAATGCAGGAATGCAATAAAGCAATGCAGTTGTAGTAATAACAACTAACAAGTAATAACAAGTAATAACAACAACACACATTCAGTATTAATATTTTGAAAACTGACCGTGCCGCGTGTGTGAGGAACAGCTGATGGTGGCCATAGCAAAGGCAAACAGCAGAGAATCGCAAATTTAGAAACACATTGAAATTGTTAAAGTTAGAAGCACACGTCACATTATCAATGTGGTTTTGGATGCATGTGAATAGCCAATAAAGATTTAACCTGAGAGATACAGTCCATTTACACACAATTAAACACATATTTTGTAAACTTCACAAAACATAGCAACAATTACACTTACATGTTATGATCCCGAGGAAAAAGAAACTGGTCCATATGAACTGTAACAGTTACTAACAAAGTCCCTGTCAAAGTCATATACGTAATAGTTTCTGCTGCTCCTTCCTCTAATAGCAAACGGCTGATGAGTCCTGTGCTGCAGCGTAGGTTATTGTATTAATCATCAGAAAAATGACAGGAACAAACACAGCACTAGGTTGGCTATACAGTGGTATTGTTGTAAAAATTATCTTTAACCCTTTATTCCCTGCAGCCAAATCTCCATCTGTCAGTAATTGTCACTTGGTATCATGATCAGTCCTGTGATCCTTAGCACTCCTCTAGTGTCTGAATGGAAAGAGCGTTCATGTTTTACCGGATCTGGAACTACATATTTGGTGATGTACCATATCAGCGTCGACACGTTCAAACAAAAGATCCAAACCCAACTAGATTCATTCATTTGACTCTGAGTTGACAATTTGTTAAAGAATCAATATCTTTAAACATGATGCACTTCTAGATGTAAACCTCAGCTGGATGTTTTTATTCACTTAGTGCTGTGTTACACACTGCATGGAAGCTCATTTTCAAAAACCCATAATAGGGGCTCTTATAAAGTTGTTGGAAGAACAATCAAGGTCTCATAATACAATTCAAAAGCATAAATAAATAGGGCGAAAAAATTAAAACACGTGTCAAAAAAATATGAAAAACTGCTAATTTATAATCTATGCATCCATTCATCCATCGATCCATCCATCATAAAGTGTGCTGTGATTTCCACAAAAAAAAGAAGTATTCTCAAAAATGAATGACTTCATGATGATAATATGCTGTAAGAGAGAGCAACTGTTTGTCACATGTAGGCAAAAGTTCATGACCGCACAGATTGCATAAAATATGTCATGCCTTGTTTAGAAAACTGACGATTATATCCTTGGACATTTCTCTGCTCTGTATTCTGCTGTGTAGGTAGTTCTGTGACAGCACATGTTCGATTATCGGTCATTCAGGGATGTGACAAATGTTTGTCTGTACTCTGGATCTCTCAGGCCTGACTGTCCCACATAGATCCAGTGCAGGTGGGAGTTTCCCCTCTGAATTATACTCTTGATTTCCCTCTTGCCAGCACAATACATCAAAATGTGGCCAAACTAGGCTATTAACCTGTCTGTCTTCAAGGAAAAAAATATTATTTTTCCTATTTGTAGCCTACCTCCTATCTTTTCTTATCTTTAGGGGTTGTTTGCCATCACAACATTGATTTTCTACAGATCATATACAGTAAAAAACATCCCTTTTGTGCTAAAATGTAGGGTGAACACAAATGCTGCCATTATTAGCAGTGAGGTCCATTCATACCAAGGACAACAACTATAACAATGATTCTAAAAAATCATTGTAGCAAGAGCACATGCTACTATTTTTTACATTAATGGTACGGATGAAAAATATTGTTGAAAACACTTCACAATTTATTTATTTTTTCACAGTATCATCCTGCTTTACATTAAGGTACAATAGTCATTATTAATAGCTTTGACTTTTGCCTCGATAAACTTATAATTGCTGCTTATTTATAGTTGTGAACGTAGTAGTTCGATTAAAGTAATAGCGATGGAATAAGATCATTCATTCATTATTTTCTTTTAGGCTTAGTCTGTTTATTTATCAGCAGAATGAACCGGCAATTTATCCAGCATAGGTTTTACACAGCGGATGCCCATCCAGCCGCAATCTAAAACTAGGAAACAGACATACACTTTTGCATTTACGCACATACACTAAAGCTAATTCAGCTCATTCAATTCACCTAAACTACATGTCTTTGGATTGTGGGGGAAACCGGAACACTCGGAGGAAACCCACGTGAACACAGGAAGAAAATACAAACTCCACACAGAAATGCCATGTGACCCAGCCGGGGCTCGAACCAGCTATCTTCTTGCTGTGAGGCAGTTGTGCTACCCACTGCACCACCGTGATGCCCTGGAATAAGATCAGGCTGAATAAATATTTTATAAGTACTAGAAACAGCCAAGATCTTATTAATAGGCAGATAATAAGCCAATTGTTAACAGTGAGAATTGGTACTTAAACTAAAGTATTAACATTTTGTTCTTCCTTGAGATGAATGGGGAAAACCAAAACAAAAGTTTAAAATCAAACAGGCTTTAATTAGCTTCATATTGCATAATTCAATAGCAGTGTCTAGGATGACAAAAGTTTGTTTGCATTTTTTTTCTCCATGACTAAGGCGAGGATATGATATCTGTAATGAAACAGGTAAAGTAGCTAAAAAATAAAACTGTACAATATTTTTTCTGAATACATACTGCTGTACATGTTTGCAGTTCCAGGTGTCAAAAGATTAAATGATTATACTTTGATTATACACAGCTACTCAGCTAATTCCTCTGAAAGGCCAGCATTTAAGTGACTCTGACTGGTCATCGTCACAATGTGCTGCGATTCGTGGATCGGCTCCACGTCACGCTGACCACGTTTAGCTAAATCCAGTACTGAACCTAGAGAGATTCTGGAAGCTGTTTTGTCAAATCATGCTTGCTATGTATTTAATAATTATCTGGAACGTAATTAATTTTGAACTGTAAGCTCTTCTGTCTCTGTGTCATGTCCTTTAGAAGCCCAAATAGAGAAACAGACGAAGCTCTATGGAAACAGCAGTGTTTGGATGCATTTTTAGCTTAATCTCTGCTATAACGTTACAGCGTCTCTGGCCATGGCCCTTACCTGCGCAGTGTGGATGCGCAATAAACAAACCTTTGTGATCTCACAGCGGACGGAAGTATTTTTTGTAGTCCCTAAAATTCGTTCATTGTAGGCTTTGCTAAGCTAACTCTGTAAAAACCAAGGTCTCCCTTTGCATTGAACTTAGAACTTTTTACGGTCAGAGATGTTGTTTATGTTCACACAGCTACATTATGCATCAACTAAAGTTTCAAATATGATATCATTGTGGACCACCCCTTTAAATTTTTATGCTGATGATATGAAAGTTTATATGTCTACTAAAAATGCTCCATCTCAACCCCCCTCCGATCGTACTAAATGTTTGCGAGATTAATATGTGCATGACCAGTAGCTTTTTAAAGTTAAATGCCAGTAAAACTGAAGCCCTTCTGGTTGGCTTTACATCTGTTCTTTTTCAACGCTTAATCTTATACTCTATCTATCAGTAATTATCCAGTAAATTTTACAACTCATGCTAAAGGTCTTGGGGTTATACTAGATGGTATGCTTTCGATTAATGCACATATTAGTAATATTTCACAATCTGCCTTTTTTCACTTGCGTAACATTGCAAGACTGCGCCCTTCACTATTCCAACAAAGTACTGAAGTGCTTGTACATGCTCTGGTTACATCAAAGATTGATTATTGCTATTCCCTCCTATCTGGTATCCCTCTTAACCAACTTCACAGATTACAGTTAATCCAGGACTCAGCAGCTAGGGTAGTCACCCGCTTGCGTGCTTCTGAACACAAAACTCCAATTCTCTTTCGCTTGCATTGGCTTCCTTTTCTTTATCGTGTACAATATTAAACTATTTTATTAACTCACAAAGCTCGACAACTTAGCACCCGATTACCTCTATGAACTTCTTCACTGGTACACTCCAAGGGGTTCATTGAGATCTTCTGCGGATGTTATCAGTTCCAAATTTTAAGATTAAAATCATTTGGTGACAGGGCTTTTAGCTGCATAGTTCTCTGGCGTTAGATATTCATCAGGTGGACTCTATCTCCAATTTTAAATCCTAGGTTAAAACCTTTCTGTTCAGGATTGCTTTTAATGACTTTCTGGATTAATATTATGTTTATTACTTTTCTGTCTTGTTTTTGTATTGTGCCTGTGACACACTGTCCTCGAGAGCTTTGTAAGGCACCTATAAATAAAAGGTATTATTATTATTATTATGAAAATCCTATAAACAAAGATCAAGTAATGCTAAACAAAGTAGTTGTTTACAGTTAGATCATGTTTACTAATGCAATAGCTAACACATAAATACATGTTTAGTTAACAGATGTTAAGGAATGCTTAATAGATGCGTTAGTCATTGTTAGTTCATCTTGACTAATGCATTAACTAATGTTAACTAAAGCACCCTCATTGTAAAGTGTAACCGAAACGCTCTTCTCTCTCTCCACACTCTTCCTCTGTCACAGCCAGGTCAGGTTCTCCCCACTTACAATCACTCAAAGCCCCCTGTTCACAGTCACCCAGATCCCTCTCATTGTCGCATCGAGAAGGACAAACTTTCATGGTCAGTGATACCATTAGCAAATAGTTATACTTACTTGTCTGGTCCTGTTTATCTCCAATGTCTGCGTCTTTCCTCCTCCCTAGTGTGATTTCCCTATCTCCTCTGTGCTCATATCCACCATCAGTCACCGGTTCCATTCCAGCCAGGTCCACTGCTCATCCTATTCGAGATAAAGACTTTACCTGTTTGCCGTATTTCCTGTTCTCATCTATTTACAATAAAATGTCTTTCATACTCACAGCTCTGGTCTCAGTCCTCCTTCTGTGACACCCTCCTCACTCAAGCCTTTAATTCACTAAAACACAAACAGTTTCTTTGTATAGCACTGTGGCGCAGTGAGTATTAATGTCGCCTTACAGTAAGAAGGTAACTGGTTCAAGCCTCGGCTGGGTCAGTCAGCATTTCTGTGTGGAGTTTGCATGTTCTCCCCGCGTTCATGTGGGTTTTCTTCTAGTTGGACATTACAGTCCAAAGACATGGGCTATAGGTGAATTGGTAAGTCTGTGGTGAATATGTGTGAATGAGAGTGTATGAGTGTTCCCCAGTGATGGGTTGCAGCTGGAAGGGCATCCGCTGTGTAAAACATATCCTGGACATGTCAACTTATTCAATTCTTAAACCTAACCCTAATCTAAATGCCTGTGCACACCGAGACGTTTTTTGCTTGCGTTTTCCATTGACGTTTAACACCTCGTGACTAAATAAAGGGCGTCAATGTGATCATGCACACCAATGCGCAAAACGGCAGGCACATGCTCGTTTTTTATTTTTTTTATTATTATTTTTTATTTGATGTGCCACGTCAAAGCCTTCAACCACCAATCAGATTGGCACTTTTCTTCACGTGGGTGGAGCCACAGAAGTTATAGTAAACAGCACTTTGAAGGCACTCAAGCGCAAAACTGTCAATCCGAGCGCACATTGAAAAAGATGCCAATAGGCGATATGAACGTGAAGCTGCTTATTGCACTGGTGAACGATAATCACTTCTTCATCGCAAGAGCTGCTACTTGAACCATCCATGCTTGTTTGAGTCACCAGTAACTTTGCGTGTGAACTTCCTCTCTTCTTCTTCTTCTGTGTTATAAGCGGGGTGTCAGAAGCTTAAAGTTGTGTAGCGCCATCTAACTTCAAGGAGTGATTTTGCATACTCTTTTACTTGATGCCAGTGAAAATCGCTTGGGTTTAAATCTAGAAAAACGTCTCGTAAAACGCTGACGATAAACGCAAACGAAAAGCGTTCCGGTGTGTACGAGCCTTAACACTTTGCCAACTCTACTGATTCTTATGGTTAAAACTACTTATAGTTAGAACAAAGTGGACTATCATGTAATCATGTTTCCTAATTTTCAGAACAACAAAGCATTTGAAATTACTTTTGAATCTTATTTTCTTTATCGTTGCAGTCTTTGGTGTAAACAGATCTTTAATTCCTTCAGCTCCATGGAGACAAGACAGGGAAATGAACATCTAGAGATTAAATAGAATTTTGAGAAGGTTTCATAATGAATTAAAATGAACTTCCTCGTGATGAGCCCCTTTTATGCCTAAAAAAATCAATTAGAGTGAATTGAGATGGAAAATTAAGCTGCACATTTTCTCACTGGCTCAGGTATGACTCATTATTAGAAACTAAACGACTTTCAGCAAAGTCGCAACTTTACCACTCAAGAGTTTTGCTGAAATGGAAGAAGAATAATAAGAAAAAAATCCAAAACATCATGCAACGACTTCCATCAATTCATGCATGAAACTTTTCCTGTCGCTTTATGGGCAGTAAATGAGTTCCCAGTCATTCTGAACCGAGAGTCTGCTACGCCGTGCGCTACAAATGATTCACAGCCCCAGTGGTGCTAATTAGAGACAGGATGTGCACTGGGACCTACTTAAAGTGATGATGAAGGGAGAGATGATGCACAGTGAGCTCACCTTTACAGCACCTAGATATTCTCATTTTCCAGCTGAAATCTCCCTCATTGATTTTGCGTTATTTCAAATTGCCGAACCAAGAAAGCGTTTGTGAACCATATAGAAAAGGAATCACATAATTATGTTGTTTTGCAGAGGGAATAAACAATGGGTTTCATTATACATGAGCAATTTACAAGGATGAGCGGGCGACTTGAGGTTATTAGAATGTAGTGAGCTGTCTGACGCTTGTTATCGTCAATTGTTCGCCGCTCCTAGTGCAAAATACTACTTTATACACCGTCAGCCATCAGCTGCTAGATGAGGCCTGCTGCACGATCCGATCGGCCAATAATTAGTTTATACGTGATTCACAGCAGATCAAAACTCTTCTGACGGATCCTCTGGGCTTGATGTAGGTTAAGACCCGAGTGCAGATGCACATTGATTTTGGAGTGAATGCGGGGAACGGCGTTATCGACTGTTGTGGCTTGAACCTGAGTCCATTAGTTCCACAAATGAAGGTCCAAGACGTTCATGCGATCAATCTGTAATGCGTTCTTACATTTCAAATAAGATGACATTGGCAGAATGTGAGGTACGCCGCTAACAGTCCATGCTAATAATTGCAGCATTGTCTTCAGTCCTGCGCTCTTTGTTGTCTCCCAGCACTGGGTGGAACACAGCAAAAGAAAGGCAGAATATTCATGAGAGATACACGGGACAGGCAGTCAATGGAAACACGGCACTCGAAGGACTCGCCCGGCAGCCCGGATACTTTCAGCGAGTCAAGAGAAAGTCATTACTGCTTGGCATGCCATTCATGCACCACCTCGACTCAGGTTTGCTCTCTTAGCTCCATAAGAGCTTTTCTCATCTGCCATTTTCAATATCATGCCCCGAGGCAGTCCTGATGCTGTGAAATGTGCTGTGAAAGAGATGGGAGAATCCCCTCTGCTCCTTTATTCAATACAGTATCCTCTTTAGATGTCTAAACTGAAGTGGGGCAATTTAGAGAGAATGAATTCTGACAAACATGCAATTGAACGACCATAAATGCGCGGTTTGGATATTAGCGCTGACATTTTCCTTTAATCTATTTGTCAGTCATGTGCTGACTCCTCCTTAATGACCTGCTATCATGGCCTAAAGATTGCTGACATGCTCAATCTCATTCCCTCCCCTCATCAGCAAAAGAGACACAGCCCAATTTCCGTACAAGTCCTACTGATGACCACGGATGCGCTGGCCTTTAACTGGGTGTTTTATGCACCTTGCTTTATGGGCCCATGTATATTGATATGGTGATGTAAAATTGATATGTTGAGCTCATTAGGAGGAACTGGTGTCTTGCATCAACCTCCTCTGAGGGCACTGAACACTCTCAATAGAGTGTTTAATGAATATTAAACTGTATGTTTGGTCTCATAAAAATGCAATCACACCGTCATCAAAGAAACTTTCTGCTGGAATGAATGTAAATCATGCAGGTAATTACGAGTGGATTGCACAGAAAATGCTTTCATTTTTTTGTGGGCAAAATTCATGAAAGTTGTTTATGTTAAAATTTACTGGCTCTTAGTTTTTCCTTTTTAGCATTAATAAATAAATAAATGTTTGCAAAAAGCATTTAAAAAATAATTCTCTAGATGTTTCTCATGGTGTGTTCACACTTGGCAGGTTTCATTTAATTAAATCAAACCCTTGTGCAAATTGCTTTGTTAGTGAGGTTCATTTAAATGTGTGATCCCTGCCATCAGCTGAAAAGATGAGTCTTCTTATACTTCCAACTAAACTAAACACAGACAAACTAGGGACCACAGGCCAAAGTTGGCCCTTTGTAACCTTTGATTTGGCCCACCATCCCATCTTAGAAAGAAAAACGAATGATAGGCAGGGTTGGGGCGAGTGATTTTAATAAATGATTTAGATTGGTATTTCTAGATTAAAACAATCTGTTTAGTTAATTTGTTATATCATTGAGCTACACAAAAAGCAAACTAAAATTAAAATTTTCATTTAAATGTTAAGTTTAAATATGTAAATAAATACTTTGTAAAAATAGAAATACTGTCACTCGTCAGATAGAAGACAATTCAGAAGATATCTGCGAGCAAATCAAGGCAAAATCAGGTGCAGCTTGGCTAGCGTAACTCCTTTCTATTATAAACGAGATTGTTTTTACTGTTATAAGTTCATTATAAAATGTGCAAATATTTAGTTAATACAAAGCAATGTTTTACAGTTATTTCAAGAGTTCACACTTAGCTGATGATTGGTAATAAGCTAGTTTGGTATGCTGTCCCGAGAGAGAGCCCCGAGCTCAAAAGATCCTCAAGCCCGGAGCTCCCTCCCGTTGCAGGGCGAGAGCGGAGTTTGACTCGGGTAGATCTCGAGAACCCCCCCCACTCCTGTTGCTGACAGAATTGAATTTGGTGCTAATTTGGTTTAGTCAATTTACTTAGTCTCATGTTTTTGGGAGTGTGGGAGGAAACCGGAGGACCCGGGGAAAACCCACGCAAGCACGGGGAGAACATGAACTCCGCAAGAAAACGCTGACCGGTTGGGTGGATACCCAAGTCGGTGGCATTTTTTGCTGTGAGGCCGCAGTGCTAGCCACTGGGCCGCCGTGCTGCCCTGTAGAAAAGAGGAGGAGAAGGGGTGGAAGGGGGGATTCTTCAAAACAAAGATGACTAAAGGTAGGGTGTTTGGTTATTTATACTGGGTTAGGAATAGCCTGATTGGTGGTTCGTTCATTAGCTTGACTCGGGGCCAGCCATGTAAATCATAAGCACGTGATCCTCTTGAAATTAGTTTATGAATAAACTTCACTTAAAAATTTTATTAAACACATTAGGATTTACCCATGGTAGCTTTATTCACCTTTGGCCCACTAGCCTCGGTCTAGTCTGGTTTTTGGCCCTTCATAAGAAAAAGTTTGGGTACCCCTGTTCTAAACTAACCAAAAACAAGATATCATTTCACAAGATGTGGGCAAAAAAGATAAAAAAATTTTCTCTCTCTTCACAGACACCACATGCATAATAAACATGTTTCCCTGCAGCAGATATTTGCTTGCGTTTGAGATGTCACTAGCTCAGATTTTGGCAACCCCTTGTTTGAATAAAATGTTACTTTAAAGTATAACAAAATTGCATTCATAAGCCTGATTTATACTTCTGCGTCAAACACCGGCGTATGCTACGGCGCTGACGCATAGCCCTTCGCCGTGGCCATCGCCGTCACTGACGTGCACCTCTCAAAAAATGTAACTACACGTCGCAACGACGCGTAGCGTAAGCTCTGTGATTGGTCGGCTTGGTAGCGCTGACGAGTCTGGGCGGGACCGAGAGGCGCGCGAATGGCGCGACGCCGCGCGAGCGATTGTTTACAAGTGTGGAGTCCCGTGAAGGAGCTCCGGATGGAAAGTTTTGTTTTGTGTTTACCTCATAGTTAAAGTTGTTGCACGTCCGCCGGTTCCTGCCTCAAAATGAGCGAGTTTGAGCCACTTGTACATCCCGGAAGTGTTCAGGAAATGCAAAAAAGTAGCGAAGAAACTTGACACAGAGGAACATTTACACCTCACTGCCAACTAGCGTTTCGGAAGTGTTAATGCAGACCGGCAGAGACAGCGCGCAGAAGTATAAATGCACAGCCACGCGCGTTGCCTGCGCCGTGGGTTACGTCGGTCACCTGACGCAGAAGTATAAATCAGGCTATAGAATGCTTGTTAGGACGACGTGGTGGTGCAGTGGGTAGCGCTATCGCCTCACAGCAAAAAGGTTGCTGGCTTGAGCCTCGGCTGGTTCAGTTGACATTTCTATGTTTAGTTTGCGTGTTTTCTCCGTGTTCGCGTGGGTTTTCTTCCAGGTGCTTCGGCTTCCCCCACAAGTCCAAAGTTACCAGTCTATGTGTATGGGAGTTTCCTAGTGATGGGTTGCAGCTGGAAGGGCATCCGCTGCGTAGAACATACGCTAGACAAGTTGGTGGTTCATTCCGTTGTGGCAACCCCAGATTAATAAAGGAATTAAGCAAAAAAAAAAAAAAGAATAAATGAATGCTTGTTAAACTAGTTTAAGTGTAGATGATATAGTATTAGTAAAAACTGTATTCTGAACAATTACAGAATGCTTCATCTGTGTACTTGTTTACTGTAGTTGAGTAATATATTTTACATGCTATATGTAGATTTGGGGTTGGGGGCACGGTTCAGTGGTTAGAACTGTCACCTCACAGCAAGAATGTCATTTATTTGAGTTGGCATTTCAGTGTGGAGTTTGCCTGTTCTTCCCATGTTTGCATGGGTTAACTCCGGGGTGTTTCCCCACAGCCCAAAGACATGCACTATAGGTGAACTGAATAAACTAAATTGTCTGTAGTGTATGAGTAAAAAATCAGTTTTGTTATTCCTGTCCAATCAAATCACACATATAAGGTAATTTGCATCATAATAAACAACCTTAAGACACAGGCACTTTAGAATTGCAGCAAACTGTTTGGAAGCATTAAAAGTGTTCAAGAAGATGTCCAAAATCATTACACGCAATGACACAGAGACTGTTCAGATGCACCACCGATGAGAAGATGACAAATGTTATGATGATAAAAATGGTCTAAAACATCCAGCAGGTACAAAATGTCAACATGACGCTAGATTGACATTGTATCCCAATGTTGTGCGGTCGTTGCATTTTGTTTGGAAATAAAAAATCAGGTTGATGTCAGAACCCACAGTAAGGCCTACGTCAATGTCCAACATCCAACCTAAAAACAGTCAAATATGAACGTCTAATGATGTTAAAGTGTGACACTGTGTGGACGTTACCACTATGACGACTATCAGACTTTGGATTTTGGTTGCCATACCTGACAAATAAATGTCAGTATTTGACATGAATATGATGTTGGTTTAGGATGTTCGCTCGACAAAAACAAAAACCTAAAATCAACCAATTATCAGCGTCAATTGATGTCGTTATTGGACATCAAAATACTGTTGCTGGCTAGATTAGAATTTTAGTCACCTGACATCACAACCTAAATCTAATCTATTATTAGCATCGTATGGCGTTGTATGCCTGCTGGGCAATAACTAAATTCATTAATATTACGTTCATATTCGCACTCTCTTGAGTACTTTTGAAAGGTCTAGTATTTATTCATACTTTGAGTAATATCAGATACTTCTACTCTACTTGCAAGACATGTTAAGCAAGTAATGGTACTTTTACTTGAGTATGATTTTTCACTACTTTTTTTTCAGTATTCTTCAGCACCACTGGTAATGAGGCGACAAACAAACCCCCCCCCCCCCCCCCCCCACCCCTTGCTGGAATCAGCTTTCGGAAATGATCAGATATACTTCAGCATTAGGCACATTCAAGTCAAGACTGCACATCAGTGTGTAGCACAGAGCACTGTTCTAGGTCCCACAGATCACACTACCATGTCTTTCTTTTCTTTTTCATTCCTTCAAAACAGGTTTTTAACATTATTATTTTTTTTAAATTTGATCTCTTTTGTTTTTTTTTGTTATTTTCTTGATTCTTTTATTCTTGTTTATGTAAAGCACTTTGAATTACCATTGTGTATGAACTGTGCTAAATAAATAAACATGCACAATATTATATCATATAATATCACTCAGCTCTTACCTTGATACAAATGTTTATGCCAAGGAGTTATATTAACTCCTGAATTTTATTCTATAATTTGTGGAATGAAGGCAAGACAGTTAGACTCATGGTCAGCCCAAAAAACACTACCTCAAAAACTGCACATGATCATTCTAGCAACCAAGCTTTAAACATCATGGAGGAGCTCATGCATTACATACAGTGATCCTAGAATTCTTTCAAAAGGGTCTTCGGAGAAGCGATGATTGAGAGCCATTAATTAAGTCTTTGAGTGAATAGCTTTTGTGGAGTGAGCTGTCTGTATCCAAGACATGTATCATCTGAGAGAGACAGAATATAATAGTGAATACTGCATTAGCGATATTAGTATGCATTTCATTTTAGGCTTGTCCAGTTATGCACAAAGAGCAGAGCAGATTCTGCATTAGAAATGACCATTAAATACCAGCTAGAGTTCATTATACAGTTTTAAGGGGAATCGAGAGTTCCTGATAAACATGAAGAAATAGCATGCGGAGAAAATGAAGAATAGGCTCTTGTAAAGTAGAGCAGCAAATATCATATCCGTAGTTAATACGAACATGAAATAAACAGAGGGTTAAAAATATTAGGAATAAACTTTACATGGATTGAACGATGGGAAATGTATGTGTGTATTACTAATTCTGCTTCTAATTTTGTTAGATTGAAAAACAGAATCAAAGTAGTCTGCTTATTGAACTTATTTGCACATTTGAAATCATCAGCAATGTTGGGTAAATGATTTCTACTGAAGTAATATTTAATAATTAAACTATTTAAAAATATATATACATTATTATTTAGGTTGATTATGAATGAGATAATGATAGTGTAAAGAGGACCAATCTGTATCAATTCATTTGGATGCTTCAGGCTATATGTTTAGAGTAAACAAAGTCGATCCATGTATCGTTCATTAAAAAGTTTTGGAAGAAAATGGCTTTTACTCAGTAGTTTGCTAACCTTTTTATTTTTCTGTCATTAAAAATGTTTGAGATTCAAAGACTTTCATAAATAACATCTCAGAGCTCAAGCAATGGTGTAGCATGGAGTCTCTGAGATGTAAACCAATTAACCAGGCAAAACTACAGTCTTTGCTGGGTAAGTGGATGTCTGACCTTTGAAAAGGGTGACATTTTAAGATCTCTTCTATGAGTCTGGGAGACTTGAAAGACTTGGGGAATATATTGAAAAACGGGACTGCTCTTGGTAAGAACGGGAAAGAAACTTTACATGAGCAAAAATAATATCTTTTGAATCCCCCCAATCAATTCAATATGTGAGCTATAGCAGTGTCCAAAAGTTTTAAGCCACTGTTGGATTTGCTATTTTAGCAATAATATAATTACAATATATGATAAAAAACAGGGTTTCTGCAGGTTTCAGCAAGTTAAATTCAAGACTTTAAGAAGTTTTAAAGACCATTATCAATGAAATTCTAGACTCGTACAGGGCTAAACGCTAAGGAGTTTTTCGAATGAAAAAAAATAATTATTTGCCCTATCAAACATTTTTTTAAATAATTTAATAAATTTAATTGTATAATAATAATTTATTAATTTAAAAAATAAATATTTTAGTTAATTCTAAGCAAAATATTTAAAATATTGTCAAAAAAAATCAAGAGCTAGTTGTATACATACAGTTTTTGTCAACATAACCTTTATTAAAAATAAAAAAGTAATAATTAAAGGGTTTAAACATTTTAAAAACTAAATGTATGCACAACAGACTGTCCAGGTCAGCTTCCTCAGCAGTAAATACATGGAGGACGTTTAAACAAATGTTATTGTAAGGAAAATAATTAAACCATTATGGTAAATAGAGTTAAAAGTACATTCTTAAATAAAAAAGTTAAATGATTATTATTTATTTATTGGACTAATATTAGCCAGATTGGGAAGCTATACATAAATATAGACATATTTTGCTAAGCAAAAAAATTAAGACATGTTTACAAAGATTTAAGACCTACATCACAATATTTCAATACTTTTAAACTTTTTAAGGCCTTTGAGATTAAGGACATTTTAAGACCCTGCAGATAACCTGTGTAAAGGTCTGTCTCCACCTGAAATGTTAAAAAAACACAGACCATAATCACATAGCCTCTACAGAATCCTAAAAATCATCGAAGCGTTTTAGAATTCCCTGTACAAGGAAATAAAGAATTAAAGAATGATGCCTACTACAACTAAAGCAAACATGGTCAAGTGCTGAAAGACAGACATCTACCCAAGAGTATGCTTAGTTATCGTCACACTAAATACTGATGTGATGTCCAACAGAATAAGCCTTTTTGTTCTGGATTTTTATTATTATTTTTAAGTTTATATAAATGTTTCCCATGCTTTCTGTTTTTAATTAAAAAAAAGAGACCAGAACTTAAATATGGATGGTCATTCAAGCTAGCTAATACATCAGAGTTTGTGGGAACCTAAGATGTTTACACAAAAATGTAGTCATGCTAGCATAATAAGTAAGAACATCATCATTGTTATCTTGGTAGGTAGAATGTTAAAGATGTATTTAATGTCAGATTCCAAGAAAAAAAGTAAATCAAAAGAAAGTAAACTATGTACTAAAATGCAAAAACTAGGATAAAAATCTATATATACTATGTAAATGAAGTGTATATAAACACAAAAGAGATTTACTAACTGCCAAAACAGTATGATGATCTGTCTAATAGAGTACTGTGTAAAGGTTTTAGCCCCCTATCAGCTCTGGTATTTTAGCAAAGTTTTAATGACCATACAGATTTATGTACACACATAAATGAAAACTTCTTCTTCTGGCAAAGAATAAGTATATAGTGCACCATAAAAAAAAAAAAAAGATTACAAAAAAAATGAAAAAAAGTAGATAAATTAAAATTCATGTTAACATTCAGAAGGCGCTCTGTGTCTCTGCTATTGGTACTAAACACCATCATGCTAACACAAAGGACATTAAATAATGCAATAAATATTATTTATCAACATTGCATAGAAAATATAAAACTAATGTGCATAACTGTTGAGGAAAACACTGAAAAGAACCAAAGTACTGTCAACAAGTGAAGTATCATGATAAATCAATATAGTTATTCACCGAATATATTAAGGAAACTTACTGGTAACCAGGTAACAGATTTTTACTGTAGCCTTTTTTCACCATTAAAACAATGGACATTTTACAGCATGAATGTTCTTGGCTTTAAACAGACATCTTTCAGCTTAGTCTTTAGATGTAGGCATCTTTTAATTATTTGTTATTTTTCCGATCATACTGTATGACCCCATACTGCCTAATATTCAGGTTTGAGGCCATTTCAGTCAGTGTTTTATCAGCTGTATATGTCTGAAAATATAATTTCACTGTTCAGTTGGAAAAAAGTGCTAATTATATACAGTTGAAGTCAGAATTATTAGCCCTGTTTTTTTTTTTTTATTATTATTTTTTATTTTTTTCCAACTCATGTGTAACAGAGCAAAGAACTTTTCACAGTCTGATAATTTATTTTTTTTTTTTCTGGGGAAAGTCATATTTGTTTTATTTTTGTAAGAATAAAAGCAGTTTTTAATTTTTAAAAAACCTTTTAAGGTCAAAATTATTAGCTTCTTTAAGCTGTTTATTTCTTCCGAACGTCTACAGAACAGACCATCGTTATACAATGAATTGCCCAGTTACCCTAACCTGCCTAGTTAATCTAATTAACCTAGTTAAGCCTTTAAATCTCACCTTTAAATGCTGTATAAAAGTGTCTTGAAAAACATCTAGTAAAATATTGTTAACTGTCATCATGGCAAAGATCAAATAAATCAGTTATTAGAGATGAGTTATTAAAACTATTATGTTTAGATATGTGCTAAATAAAAATCTGCTCTCCCTTAAACAGAAATAGGGAAAAAAAATAAACAGGGGGGCTTATAATTTAGGGGGGCTAATAATTCTGACTTCAACTGTACATGGATATTATATCTTTGCTAAAACAACAAATCTAATGGAGGACTTTTCATATAGAGCTGTGTCCTGTTGCTGAAACCAACTAAGGCATGAACTCTACACGACCCCAAACGGTATCCTGCGTTATCTTGTAGCAAGACATTAGGTGTCGATTAAAAAATGTGTCCCTTATCCAAGTCCTTAGATCTTTTTTTCTGTCCATTTCATCTTCATCAAAACATATTGATTATTAAAACTGACTGTCTGCTTACCATTTATTCTTCCAAGAAAATGAAAGAAGAGATTTTTTAGGAAAGAGAGAGAAAAATAGATATTTACTTCCCCCATAACTGTTCATAATGTTTTGGATCATCATTAAACATCTGAAATATATTGTAGGATGTACAAATCTATTTCATATTCATATATATGACAAACCAGCTGATGAAAAGAAAATGTAGAGGGAATAAGCTTTTGAAATTCATTCAAATATTCAATATCCTCCATATGACATCCAGTGACAGACAGTGATATTGTGTGCAGGCACATCTAGACATTCTGAGTATGTTATTAAACAATGTGAATAACCAAGAGTGAAACAGAGCCTCAGCTGGGAGAATTGTTTTAAATCAAATTTCCACATTGCAAGAAAATTACAACATAATATGCATGACAAAGAGTAAATCAGGGGAAAATGATCCAGACAAAGAATCAGTCTCAAGCTCGTGGAGCTTTTGCTATGGATTCTGGGAAACCATAGCCATGAAAAAAGAGATAATTAAAACAATAAGCTGCCTTGATAACTTTCTGACAGTCTGCTGATTATCTATCCACCATGTATGTCTGGAGCTGAAAAAATAATGAGGTGGTGAAATGAGAGACAAGGTTTGTTTTGTTGTTAGAAAACTATAATTGACACAACTTCAGTGTGCTGGAAAAAAAACATCTTGCATATTAAAGTTCTTACTTCACTTTAAAAATAACTATTAAGTACAAAAGACTCACCACCGAGCTAGTTTCTATTTGTACCATGCTCTTAATTCAGATAATGTACATCTACTTTATCTTAAAGAGATAGTTAGATAGATAATAATTGACTTACCGTTCACTTTTCTTTTGTTGACTTTGATATTTTTTTCTGCTATGGAAGTCGATGGCTAAAGACATTCAGCATTATTCAAGTTTGTTTAGTGATTAACAGAATAAAGAAACTTACAAAGGTTTGAACTAATTAAGGATGAGTCAATATTGAGTAAACTTATTTTTTGATTGAACTATCCTTTAAAGCACAGGTTTCAAACTCAGTTCCAAAAGGGCCGCAGCTCTGCACAGTTTAGTTCCAACCCTAATTAAACACACCTCATACTAATTGAGTCAGGCTTGTTTGAAACCTACAGGTAAGTGTGTTGGAGCAGGGTTGGAACTAAACTGTGCAGGGCTTCGGCCCTCCATGATTTGAGTTTGACACCCTTGCTTTAAAGGTTCACAAAACACATAAACACATTTTTTGAGCTGTTGACAGTCATATATGTGTCCCATGCTGCTAAAAACACTATTAGGACACATATATTAGACTAAAAAGTGAAAATTGGTTGTTTTTGCATTATTTCGAGCAAATTCATACTTTTGGTTAGAAACAAATTTTTGAAGCTGCGACATGGCCATGAGATTTTGGCGTGTATTCCAACGTGTAGACTGGATGTCTGTGCGGTGCAGCTTCATTAATATGCATGATAGCTTCCAAGACTGTTTTTACCTGTTACAGTGTTCAGACATCAGAGAGAGACGCCACATTGTGTTGTCAAAACAAGTGGGAGAAGAAGAATTGTTTGGAGATATGGGTCGTCGGTGTTGCTTTTATAATCTGCTGCAGTAAAGGTTTTGTTTTCACTTGACGCTCGACAGAAATATAAGGAACATTTTTTTAGCCGAGAGCTTTTCTCATCTGTAAATAGTGAAATCTGGATTTGCTGCTCGTCTCCTTTTAATAAAGACACTCACTGTCTTTCTCTCCTGCGTCTGTGTGTTTGTTTTGCCTCTGTAAAAATCAACGCGTGCCCAAACCGACACTCTCATTTTTATGCAAATTTTTATGGACCTTCCCTCTTTCCCTCCTTTGACACTACCCCCTAAACAGAGCTGGACACTGCCATTTTCCTGACTTTTTCCAAAGTAGAGGTGTGAAAAAACCATGCCAAAAGAGGGGGGTTTAATGACCCTTTAAGGGTTGCAAGTAGAATTCAGAAATCCTTGTGACACTAGTGGCCATTTAGTGAACTACAAACAGCAACATATTGCTGATTTTTGGACATAGGCACATGTATTCATATTATAGGATATTGCTGTGAGGCGACTGTACTTCCCACGGTGCCACCGTGACACCCCCTGTTGTCAAAATTGTGGGTTTACGTTTTGCATTTGAAAAACATATTTACCCTTATTCAATTGAAAGAAACATAAAATATACCATTGCCTTTGTTTTATCTCAAAATGGACACCATGCTTTTATTACTCATATAATGTAGTATCATGCATGAATCATGTCTGCAGTTTGCTGTTTATGATTACTGGATTTGTAAGTATGTATGCCTTCAACCTCTCACATTCATGGGGTAGTTACATGCATATGTTATGTAGATACATGGTTAAACTACTGAATGCTCAAACAAAAACCTAGAAAAATGTGCCCAGACTGATACACAATGTTACATGTGCTTGCATACAAACCATCTACTTACATCTGTAACATGTTCAAGCATAAATCCAAACTCTTTGCTTACATACACCTATTACACATAAGACTCAAGAGGTAAAACAAACTTCTTAAAATCTACCTCTAAAAACATACTAGTTGAAATGTCCTGCTGTAGGTCTTGTGACGGTGATTTTGGTTGATCAACTAGTTGTTCCATTGGTTCATCATCAGACACAGGCTTGGATTTATGTACACTGTAAAAAAAATCCACAATTATACGGTTTATTTCCTGGTGCCGGGAAACGTAAAAAACGACCATTAAATTACAGACATTTACTGTAAAATAACAGAGGTTGAATTACAGAAATTTACCAGAAATTTAAATTTAAGAAAATTTCTGTAATTTAATGTCTATTATTTTACGGTAAATTTCTGTAATTTAATAGCTGTTATTTTACTTTTTTCCGAGACCCCTGCTGCCAGAAATAAACAGTAAAATTACATTTTTTATGTAATTTTATAATATAATATTAATATTTAAAATTATGCTTTGTGCAGTGATTACTGTTGCTGAGGAAAGTAAGCCACCTGTCAGATATAGCAATGGCCCTTTCATTTCCTGTACTTTATAAGAGGTAGACCAATTTAAATCTAAAACCAATTAGGAAAGAGCATGCTTCTCAGAAAGGAGTGGATAAAAAAAGAGTCCTAAAATTAATAAAATAATTCTTTTAACATTGGCTCATTCTGTAAATGTACCTCTATATACATCTCTGGAGAGCGCCAAATACTTTACAGGAGGTAAGTTTTTTGCAATTTTTCTTTGCCAGACTTGAACTTCTTAGTCATGATCAACTCCTTTCTGTGTCTCAAGTCTGCAGATGTACATGGCGAGCTACTGAGCAAACTGGTAACAGCGGGAAAGCCGTCCATATGGAGGTAAGCGGTCTGCTGGTAAGCACAAAAAGGAATAGTGTCCTACCGCCCTGTAGCATTAGTTTTAAAGACAAAATGCAGCCATACGTTCTTCTGTCTAAATAATTTGTTATCTCTATAAATGTACTATAAAGAGCCTGTTGAATTGTTTTGAGATTCATTTAGAAATTAGCTTATTTTAGCTTAAAGCTTATTTTAAATATAGTATAAAAATAGTATATAATGAGAAAATACATGTTTTTTTTTTGTATACTTGGCTGTAAAAAGTTGGGGTAGGTCAATTTTGTACAACCTGATCGCGCATTGAAGTATTCAAACATATAGGTCATTTAATCATACACCAATTACAGTGACCAAGAAAGTGCTTTCTGCAGAGAAAATACATCTGGAAAGGTCTTATTTCATTACTTTTTAAAAATTTGTCTTTTTGCCACCTGAACTTGCTCTACGGTCCTCCATAAAGGTTTCATTAAAAAAAAGACAGAAAAAAAAAACATGCTGAAGTTTGTGGCATTATAAAGGTGTTGCAGACTCTGAAATCTAAGCTTCAGCAAGTAGCTCTAATTAGTTCTGCTCTGACAAGGTGATCCAGGCAAATTCAAGACAATTCCTTTAATCTTTTCGAAGATTAGACCTGTCATCAGTTCAAATGGGTGGTGAGCAGCCACACAGAGAGTGGCTGATGGGAAAAAAATCTCTTTTAGACTGTTGCCAAAGGATTATTTTGAGGAGCCAAGTAAGGTCATCTAGTGTTAAACGTGCAAATGAGCTGCAAAACAGAATTAATCCGCAAGGCAATCAAGCTTGCCCTTGTCTAAAAACCTCAATTTACGCCCTCTCAATTGCGGCATGTTTTGCCCAAAATAACATGCAAAGCTCACTCAGAGCCTAGCCTCTTGAAACCTAGTATGGTTTCTTAATTTTGTACATTTCACATTGTGCACACAAAATGTCATTATCTCTGTCTGTCAGACACTTCAATCCAACTTTCATGTTCCTTCGGAAGTCATTTAGGGCCAAACCCTTGCCTCGAGGGCACCCGATGTGATTGAGTTGCTGGTTCCCTAATAAAAAACAGTGCTGGTTCATACATAACACCAGCACATCCTGCTTTTCTGATAAGCTCTCTTCTCTGCCCAGTGACCTCCGAAGAAATGCCAGGCTTATCATTTCCCGGTAATTGGCTGAGGGAAGGGGGGAGTTCCATTTGGACAAATGAGATCGGCAATGTAGCTTGTTTTGTGTATGTTTGCGCAGAATTTGTTTCCATTACCAATCCTGGTGTGTCCCCTGTAAGCCATTGTGTGCAAGAGGATCATTTGCTGCCTTTTTGAACTGGGCTATCTGAGAAGTTTATGACCTGTTGTTTCAGGAGCATTGCAAACAAGTATAAAAATGATTATGCTTCGGTACATGACTTGGTGTAACATTACACTCAAACAATGTACAAAGAGAACCATTTAACTAATAAAACTGCCCAGTACTTTTATAGAAAGATCGCTGCTAGGCTCTACAGACAGATGTCAAATGGTTTTATTGACTTGCATCATGTAATACCGTCCAGCCATTTCCAATGGCATAAAGATTTTACAGCATCTGTTGGTTCAGCTCTGCGAGAGAATGTATTTACATCCTGGCTGACTCTGTTTATTTGCATAATTTATTTGCATGCTCTAAAGGATATAATTATTTGAAATATAAATCAATGGATTACCATAAACTGCAGTCCTTCCATTTAATTGAAAATCACTTTTATATGCAGTTTGTAGTTTTAAAAACACCAGGATGT
Source organism: Danio rerio (assembly GCF_052040795.2). Taxonomy (NCBI): domain Eukaryota; kingdom Metazoa; phylum Chordata; class Actinopteri; order Cypriniformes; family Danionidae; genus Danio; species Danio rerio. The sequence goes on from NC_141038.1 coordinate 40,647,535, forward strand.
ACAACAGAATTTTATGACTTATATATATATATATATTTTATCTCATCCAGTCTGCAAAAGTAATATTCTAGTATTGTGTAATGTGAACAACAGTTTGAATTAGGTTTTAAGTTTAAGTTTATATGATGTCATTCAATTTAATTTTAATATAAGCTTTAGTAATTTGTTATGCATATTCCTAATTAGTTTTGTCTGTTTTTGGCACACTTTATCTTAAGGTACAATTCTCACTATAATAAACCATTAGCTAAAATTAGCTCATTAGTTTACTATTAATAGTTAGGTAGTCAGGTTTATGTATTGAAATATAGAATAAGTTCATACTTTAATCAGTGCATCCGGAGAGTTTTCATAGCGCTTCACTTTTTTAACATTTTTTTATATTACAGCCTCATTCCAAAATGGATTAAATACATTTTTTCCTTAAAATCCTACACACAACACCCCATAATGACAATGCGGAAATTATTTTTTTAAATTGTTGCAAATTTATTAAAAGTACAAAACCTGAAACATCTATATATGTACAAAAATATTCACAGCCTTTGCCGTGAAGCTCTAAATTTAGCTCAGGTACATTCTGTTTCCACTGATCACTCTTAAGATGTTTTTAGCAGCTTAATTGGAGTTCACCTGTGGTAAATTCAATTGATTGGGCATGATTTGAAAAGGCATACACCTGTCTATACAAGATCCCAGGGTTGACAGTGCATGTCAAAGCACAAACCAACCACGAAGACAAAGGAATTGTCTGTAGACCTCTGAGTCAGAATTGTCTCGAGGCACAAGGCTTGGGAAGATTACAGAAAAAAAATTTTCTGCTCTAAAAGTTTCAATGTGCACTGTGGCCTCCATCATCCGTAAGTGGAAGATGTTTGGAACCTCTAGGACTCTTCCTAGAGCTGGCCAGCCATCTAAGCTAAGTGATCTGGGAGAAGGGCCTTAGTCACAGAGATGATCAATAATGGTCACTCTGTCTGAGCTCCAGCGTTCTTCTGTGGAAAGAGGAGAACCTTACAGAAGGACAACCATCTGTGCAGCAATCCACCAATCAGGCATGTATGATAGAGAAGTCAGACGAAAGTAAATTCCCACCTGGAATTTGCCAAAAGGCATCTGAAAGACTCTCAGACCATAAGAAACTAAATTCTCTGGTCTAATGAGACTAAAATTTAACTCTATGGAGTGAACGCCAGGCGTTATGTTTGGTGAAAACCAGCCACCGCTCATCACCAGGCTAATAACATCCCTACAGTGAAGCATGGCGGTGGTAGCATCATGCTGTGGGCATGTTTTTCAGCAGCAGGAACTGGAAGACTAGTCAGGATAGAGGAAATAATGAAAGCAGCAATGTACAAAGACATCCTGAATGAAAATCTGCTTCAGATTGCTCTTGACCTGACTGGGGCCAAAATATCAATATAGTGGCTTTACAACAACTCGGTAAATGTCCTTGAGTGGCCCAGCCAGAGCCCAGACCTAAATCATATTGAACATCTCTGGAGAGATCAGAAAATGTTTGTACACCGTCACCGGTAGTTAATATGAATTAGTACTTAAGAAAAAATTATTGCCCTTCTTTTTCTTGTTTAATTTTTTAAATATTTTCGCAAATGCCCATTTTGGTAATTACATTTATTTTTGAGTTTATTTTAGATTGATCTATTTTAGTTTTAAATTAATCTATTTAAACATTTGTTAAAATAAGTGTAATGAAAAAATAATAAGTAATAACAGTAAATAATAACAATAATAAATAATAACAATAAATAATAACAGTAATAAAGTAATATTTTGATTTACTTTTAACTTTTTTGTTAGTATTAATTTGATTTCAAGTAAGAAATTGTTCAACTAAATGGTTAACTCAACTTAACTTAAATTTATTGAAAAAAAGGTACAAGCAGTGGGTAATTTCACCTATCAGACTTAGAATATTCCCAGTGATTTATTATGTGTGAAAGCCTGTGAAAAAAGTTAAGTAGTCATATGAGTCACACTTTATCTTGATGGTTTGTTTATTGAATTTAAATTACATTTTTACATACCAACAACTTTTCATTAGATTATAAGTAGACTGTTAGGTTGGGCTTGGGGTTAGGGTTAGTAAGTTCACATGTACTAGCAAAGTTTCATATAGTCAGTTAAATGTCTGTTGAAGGAGCAGTATCTACAGATATCAAGCAGACAGTTTACTAATACTCAAACATTTTATTCTTTTATTTTGTGTAATGTATCTGTAGTAAAGTAAGATTATTATTGAACTGAATATAATTCCCGGATTAAAATAATGCAATGTTTTTATGAAAGTATTTTTTGAACATCTTCTGGCTTGCTTGTTTGGTCTCATGCTGTTCATTTGCAGCAATTAGGTGAAGATGAGGACATAATGAGTGTAACAGCAGAGAGAGTGTGTGTCGTTTTCTCCACTGAGAGCAGACTGGATTGTGCCCCTTGAGTCTCAACACTTGTTTGTAACTCCTGGGCAAACAAAGACTGAGTAAAGACTCAGAAATAAATCTACTGTACAAAGTCACTACTATCTATTACACGGCCCTCTGGAATATTTGATTCAGATTGATCAGTCATGAAATTTTCAGTTATGTTAAGTAAATGATATTGTAAATTTACAGTAGCTAGTTTTTCCTCATAGAATAAGGCCCAACATATGATATAACTCTGTGTCCTAACAACACGTGATGTTGATGCACGAAATTTCTATTTTAGAAACAGTTTCACACTTTACTTGAAGGGGTGTTCATAAGACTGACATATGTTATGAACATGAATGAAATTTTATGCATGCTTATAAGAATTAGTCACCTTAGAATAGTACGTTTAGATCTGACATTTTTGTCAAAATTGAGTTATTGACATATTCTTATTAAATGACAACTTATTTACATTATGGGATTTTTTAAAAAGTTGTTTACAGTTTAAGACTTTTTTTTATTTTGGAAAAAAACAAAAAACAAATGTTACACACATACTGTTTGCTATGAACTGCGAAAACTTTAAAGCTCAATATCTCAAAATCATTCAGAATGCAAATAGAACCTTATAATTCCAAGGTGACAGATTGTCATTGTGTGTTAATTGCTCAGTTGTGGCATTTTAAAGGCAAGAGACATTTTAAACTCACAACCTGTTTGTCAACACAGGCTCATTCTGAAAACGTGCCCCTTTATACAGGTCTAGAGAGTGTGAATCATGTACCCAGAGCTACGTTTAGCTGCATTTTGTTTTTAAAACGAACACCATATATATGACACAGATGACTTTTTTTTTTTTTTTTTTGCAATACCACCTGATCGTTTTTGTGTGGATAGCTTTTCCACTGTTACCAGTTTGGATTCAAGTCTGGTGAACAACGATTCCAGAAAGCAGGTAAGACAAAAACAAAAGCCAAAAAATAAAATAAAAAAGTAAATAACAGGGAGAAAATGTGGCAAGGCCTTTTTTTTTTTTTTTTGATTGCGTTTAAAAACTGTCGGTTTTGGTGCTGTTAAAAACACTATTGGCTGGGTTTAGGGAAGGAGGAGGATGTGTTAGTCAGTCGAGAGTGGCCTTTGGTGGATTTATCAGAGAACGGCAGGCATGAATAAAATTTGGATCTCAAAAAGCATACACAGCGGCCTCTGGTGGATTTAAGAAAACAAAAAACTACATTAAAATGTACCTCCTGGGATGTATTTCGTGATCTCCAGAAATGTATATTGGGGTATGTATCAATAATGAGTCTGGGTTGGTTTTTCTCTTTGTCGTCACAATTTGATATTACCAAGACAACAAAACGTGTCATAAATATGTCGTAAACATAATTGTCATGAAGCCATTAAAATCATATCATGAATTTTATAACAGCATAATAATTATATATTTTCCTTGACCTCAACTAAAGTGGAACAACCTGGTGTTAAATGTCATTAAATATTAATGACACTTTTAATGACTAATTTTTATGACAAATACAGCTGAAAAAAAAAAAAACTGAAAAAATGATCAGTAAATAATGACACAATTATAATGTCCTCATGGCTGTCATGTTTATGACTGATTTATGACAAGTTTTGTTAGTTTTATTCTCAGGTTACTTAGGAGTCAATATCAAACAGTTGAAAAACATGCTGACAAACATTTATATTGTAAGCAATTTACCATCACCGATGAATAATCTCATACTGTATGAGTCTGATATTATTACTGTATTAGTAATTGTAATTGGGCATGTAATTGATTTTTGGATAATATTTGCTCTTACCTAAGCCACATCAATTTAGTCATCAGAGAACTAATTTTAATAACGTATCAGCAAATTGTATGGCCCCTTTAGTAAATGTGCACATTTTCTGAATATGTACATTTCTCAACTGTGTTAATGTTTTAAAATGAATTGAATAATTTGGTTAAGACTATGGAGTTGTATTGCTATCAAGACCTGTCTGAAACTATAGTACTGTACTTCAGCTCAATTAATCTGAATTAATATAAATTACACAATATAGTTTAATATTGTGCTAATGATATTTTAAAATATTGCAGTCCAGTAAAATTTAGAACAAGCTCAAAACATCTTTGCATCTTTACATTTCTATAGCAACAGACTAAATTCCCAAAGGGTAAGGGTTGATGGAATTGCAATGAGACGAACAAAGAAAGATTTTCTTTTCCCAGATGACAGGCTGGTAGTGCTTTTTATTTCTCTTGACAATTACGAGTAAAATACAGACCATCCCTGGCAGAATCTCTGAGCTCTAATCCTCTTCTGAACAGAAAACCTCAGAGTTTTTGTACTGCTAACATCACAGACAAAGCTTTTCCAAAGTACCAGCATTATCCTCTTAAAGACAGACTCGTGGAGCTCATAGCGCACAGATTATCCTGTGCTTTTGTTGCTCCTGCTTATTGTGTGTCATTTTATCAGTACCAATGGTGGTCATAAAACCTGTGTATCACCTCATCATTCTGCAGCTTTATGGTTCATGGTTTACGGGAAGATCTGGTGATTCATCGATTGCCCTATTGACCATCACCAAGGGAGATACACAGTCACTGTATACAGCGAATTTTCGCCAACTGTGATTTTTCTTTACAAAAACTGGCCCCCTAAGAATAGACTTAGAATCGCTCCGATGAACATTTTCTAATGTGCTTGACATCTACTGGACTCATCACCGGTGTGCCATTTTGAAATACTTCCCACATTATAGTGCACTTCAGAGACAGTAACGAAGAAAAAAAACCTGGGATCAGCTCTGAAACAACATTAAGAGGCCTGCTATTCTCATTTCTTGGAGGTTACTCTGTAACTTTTTTTCCCTTGATGGCAATACGAGACCTGTGTGAGTTGCTGCACTTCAGCCTGATTCATGTCGGTACCCTCTGCAATCTCAGGTTCACTCAGAAGGGCTTTTCAACAAAAGAATTGGAGAGGTGAGTGCTTCACCTCTAATAATGCCTGTAGGCCACAATCTCCTCTAGCCAGAGCCAGTCATCTCGCTGACTTTCAAAGTATCAAAGTAACCCAATACCACAACCAACATACATTCGGCCAAAAGTTAGAACAAAGTACAAGATCCTTTCAGAAACAGTAGTGAATGTGATGTGAATGGTGTGAAAAGATACTAGCAGCGGTACACACTGACTTCCAAGAAAGCAGCAATAAGAAGCCAATTAAATTTAATTAGATATGATTACATTCCTTGTAAGACTGACATTCCTGACCAGACTCAATACAAGAGCTTGCACAAAAATAGACAGCATGCAAGAAACGCAATAAATCAGGAGAAGAGATCACAAAGAAAGGCTATTGTTGTATTACTTTTAGTATGACTAGTCAAACTAATTAAATTGTAAATTTCTAAACTGTAAAAAGCAATTAGTTGCATTAAAAACTGAGTAAATGTGTTGCTTTTAAAACAATGTGTGAGTAAAAAATAAAAAGTAAAAAAAAAAACTGGTAAATTAACAATGTGCATAATGATAAAAAACAAGTTTTCAACTTAGTTCTAGATTACAAAAGGTTTACTTACTTTTTTTTAAGCAAAAGTCAACTTGTTGCTTTTAAGACAATGGGTTTACTCATTTAAAGTAAAGCAACATAGCAAGTAGTAACAAAGCAACAAAGTTATAGGCCCACAAAGGATTTACAACCCAATTTAACAAAAATGATTTGGAAAAAGTGATGTACATTTTCTTAAAGAGAACTGAACAACAGGCTTATTGTGAAAACGTACCCCATATACATTCCAGGAAAGCATGAATTATGTAGCCACAGCAACATATGGCTGCATTTTGTCTTTATAGGGCACCTATGGTGAAAAATCTACTTTTCAAGCTGTTTGGACAGACATGTGTGTAGGTATAGCATGTAGACCATCATATTGGGATGATATAAACACACCCAGTCCTTTTTTTTTTAATTTAACAACATAAAAACGATGGACCAATTGGAGCGGTTTTTAGATCGACCGCAACTTGATGTAGGAGTGCGGCCCACATATTGATTAACAGGTGCGCATCACTATATCCTCAGTTTGTTGTTTCACGTCCGCCATTTTCAGGGTGTAAGTCAAAGCAATGGCAAAAATGAACACCCTAGCTCTATTTTTAGATGTAAGGCTCATTGGGCTCAACACAAGATCAACATTCACCACATGATCGCTCTAATCGGAATTATTGTTTGTAACTTTAGGTAGGTTTGCAAACGTATACTTTACGTTGCGTCTACCTTAAACTTCAGCCGTTTGTATTTCTCGCGGTCACAGAAGCTCCTTGTGACCTTAACTGTGTGCAGCTGGAAAGTGCGAGCACTCGGCGTCGCTCAGTGTCACGCCTGTCCGTGGCGCCCAGCCACGATTCAGGACACTTTATATTTCTGCCGCGCCACAGAGCACCATCTGAATAGTTTAATTTTATATAACATACAAATGTGCGTGTCTGGTGTGCTGTGTCGTGTCTCTGAGCGGTACATCCGGTGCCTTAGTCAAAGTTAATTCAGTGTGCGTAGTTATTACTCTCGGTCTACAAGCTCGGAACTTTAAACCAGCACACAGTTGGCAGTGAAAGTTTTACAAAGACACAAATGATTTTGCAGTCTTTGCTAGGTCCAACCAGCTCTGCTTGGTCGACCAGCTGACAATTTACCTCCATGTGGACTGCTTTTTCGATGCTACCAATTTGCCCAGTAGCTTGCCATCTACATTGGCGGACTTGAGATGCAGAGAAGAGTTGACCACAATGATGGGGTTTGAGTCTGGCCAAGAACAGTTTCAAAAAGTAGGTAAAACAAAAACAAGGTAAAAATATAAAATAAATAAAAAACATGGTGAGATTGTGGTAAGATCAAAGAACGTGGTATAAAAAAAAAAGTGAGGGCTTTTCTTTTTCTGGGTTACTTTTGAAAACACTCTTGGTTGGGTATGATTGGGTCAATCAGTCGGTTGGTCAGTCAGTCAGTTGTCAGCGGCCTCAGTGGATTTATGCAAAAATAGCAGGCACGAATGGCACTCATGAGAGAAATTTAAGATCTGAAAAAGCGTACACAGAGGCCTCTGGTGCATTACCGTGAGAACAGAAGGCACGAATGGCACTCATGAGAGAAGTTCAGGATCTGAAAAAGCATACGCAGCGGCCTATGGTGGATTAAATAAAAACAAAAACTACAAAAGAATTTACCTCCTGGGATATATTTCGTGCTGTCCAGAAATGTATAAAGGGGAATGTATCAATAATAAGCATTGGTTGGAACTGAAGCTGCAATTGTTTCTTAAATAAAACATGTATTCAGTTATGGGCTAGTTTAGTTGCAATATAATTTTCACTTAATTTACAATTTAATACATTTTATTGCACAGAAGTGAAAGTAACTAAAAGTTCACAGTACTACCATAAAGTGCAATTCACATGACATACTGTACAGTATCGTCAGATAAAGAACATATTTTCTGAGATGATCTAACACAGGGGTGCTCAGTCCTGTTCCTGGAGGTCTACCTTCCTGCAGATTTCAATTGCTACCCATATCAAACACACCTGCCTGTAATTATCACTTGGTGTTCAGGTCCTAATTAATTGGTTCAGGTGTGTTTGATATGGGTAGCAACTGAAATCTGCAGGAAGGTAGATCTCCAGGAACAGGATTGAGCACCCCTGATCTAACAGATGCTGCATTTTAAATTGACAAAAAAATTTAGATTTAACAGAAACTGAGAGGAGTAACACACTGATTGGACAAAAAAATTTAAAATAAAAGTCACATTTTGTTTTGATGGTCCGCTTGTTAAATTTAGGTTACATTGCATCGACATGCCAACTAATTTTCTTTTGATAAGTAGACTGTTTGGGGTTAGGGTTAATGTAAGTAGACATGTACTTGGAAAGTTTCTTGTAGTTAGCTAAATGTCTGTTGAAGGAGCAGAATCAGCAGATCTTAAGCAGACAGTCAACTAATACTCAAATGGAACATCAAAATAAATTACCATTATTTCTGCAAACTTGATTTGCTTAACAAAAATTACCATAAAGAATAATCTATATTTATCTTTATTTATACAGAATGTTTTTTTTAAAGCATTTAAGGGACGTAAATGTATGTGTTAATGTAGTTAAATTACCTGCAATTAAAAAAGTAATCCATAATAAAATAAACATTTTTATTGCAGTAACTATTTACTTTTAAAACTAATACTAATACTATAACTAATACTTTTTTTTTTAAAAGTTGGAGAGGTGAAACAAATGCATAGCCTGTTACAATGTCTGAATTACACTGTAATGCATCAAAACATCAAGGCTCGAACAAAAAAAAAAATCAAGTATGCTTGATGGTGGTTTGTCCTTTTTATGAGTGCATCTCACTCATGATGATGTCTTTGTTTTGTCTTCCTTTTTTAGTAGAATGAAACCCATCTTTTCACGACCTTGAAAAACAACAGCTTGACTAAGTTAAGTTACCTTACAAGATCTCTGAATCAGGCAAACTTGGATTTCTAAAAGCATCAAAGTTTCTGATGAATCAGAAATTTCAGGATCTTAAGTGCCTTCTTCTCTTTCAAGTGCATGTTTTGGTACCTGTGAGAATATCTAGTGCCAAAGTTCAGCCTCCTCATTTACGATACATCACCACTCCACCTGCCAAACTCATTACAAGGAATCAGAAACAAGGAAACTAATTAAAAGCACATTGGTGCCAAACAGTGTTTTCCAGATTTACTTTGTTTTCTTTGAACTATAGAGCGAGTTTGAAGTGGAGACATCTGCATCTTTGATCTCCTTCACTTTTTCCTGACAATGCTTAGTGCTGTTGTAAAGGGAATTTTAGCGAGACACATGTAGAATGACAATGAATCACACTATTCATTTCCTCTTGCTCATTTTCTTTATATTTCTTTCTGTTGCTCATCATACTAAAGCTAAATTAATAACCGATCACCAGTCACAGTCACTGCAGCGTGACGACTGCAGTTGTTTAGACTTCCCTTCTGAGAAACTGAGTATATTCTGAAAGATAACAAATGACTGAAATAGCTCTAGCAGATGAAACAAAGCGCTTTTATGACTCATAACTTATTTTTGATAGAAAGATAATCAGAATAGAAACGCTTTATTTACAGCATTTGGATAGATGATGGATTTTGCTCCTATGAATTTATCAGATTTATTACTGTTGTGATTTTGTGTGAGAAATACTATCATCATTCATGCGTTTGAACACCTTTAATTACTTTTGATATCACAAGCATCTGGGTGTTCACTTCAGGGTAAAAAAAGTCACCAAGGTCAAAATTGACAGTTCTTGCTAAATTTATTATCAATGATTTATCATCATTATTATTATTACCAAAGACTACAGAATACACAAGACATGTCACTCGTACACTTTTGAATGGGGAAAAGGGTAACAGTCAATATGGCGAATAAAGCCCGCCTTTTAGTACAGGAGCCAATCAGAGATTGCTATAGAATGACAACTCTCTGGGGGAGGGGCTCAGACCAGACGTGAGTTTCTGCAGATTTTGTGTGATAGGAACATTTAGAAATAACATTAAATAGACAGCTGTTGTTTGATTTTATTGGTTATTCGTAAAATGGAATTTAATCGTAAACTTGGCAAGCAGTTTTGGAGAATTTGATGTTTTCCCATTCCCACAGAATAAACACTGCCCGAGAGGCTTATTAAAGATGGCCACAGAGTGAAATGACCTGCCTTAAAGAGACTTTGTTATTACTACTGATACTAGTAGTGTTCATGTGCCCTCGTAAATTTAAATCATAATAACTTTCTCTTATATAAACAATATATCTCCTCTCCATTGATGATGGTGGCACAACCTGTCAGTCACATACAGTAAGTTAACATCAAAAGCAAATAGTAACTTAAGTTTTATTTTTAAAGCATAAAGAAAACAACATAAATGAAGACAAAGCTCTGCTAATGTGTGCTCCTATAAAGGGTAAGTTGGGTAGACTATTTAAAAAAGTATTGATAACTATTGCCTCACAGCAAGAAGATCGCTGGTTTGATTTCTGGCTAAATCAGTTGGCATTTCTGTGTAGAGTTTGCATGTTCTTCCTGTTTTCCTCCAGGTGCTCCTGTTTCTTTCACAGTCAAAACACATGCAGTGTAGGTGAACTAAATAAACTAAACTGGCCGTAGTGTATGTGTGTGAATGAGAGTGTATGGATGTTTCCCAGTACTGACTTGCAGCTGGAAGGGCATTTGCTGTGTAAAACAAATGCTGGATAAGTTGGCGGTTCATTCTGCTTTGGTGACCGCTGATGAATAAAGGGACCGAGCCAAAGGAAAATTAATTAATGTATAATAACTAATTACTAATTACATAATTAAATAAGTATTTAGATTTTTCTTTTTCAAATTTCTATCTGGAAAGTAATTTTATTACTCAATAAAAAGTTTCATTAATTGATGCAGCACTACTCAAAATCTCTATAAATTACATAAACTGTTTGAATTAAAGGATTTAACGTTAAATTTAAAAGCAAATTTTATTACAAAATTTTATACTTGAGCATTAGAATAACAAACATGACATTATTTAGTTAGCAATAGTCAGCAAAAATATGATAAATTTAATAAAAGATAGTAAATAGTTAGGTGACAAAGTGGCGCAGTAGGTAGTGCTGTCGCCTCACAGCAAGAAGGTCGCTGGTTTGAGCCTCGGCTGGGTCAGTTGGCATTTTTGTGTGGAGTTTGCATGTTCTCCCTGCATTCTTGGGGTTTCCTCTGGGTGCTCTATTTTCCTTCACAGTCCAAAGCAACCCAAGCTTATTCCGAAAACGTAGTCCCGCAGACGTTTCTGGAGACAGCGGAATACGTCCCGGAGGGTACGTATGGCTGCGTTTATTTTTTCAAGCGAACGCTGCGGGGCGGTGTGACGCTGTTACCTTTCGCGCCTGCCTTACCTCCTTGTGGAGGGCTTCCCCGCTGCAACCCGTTTGTCCACTCAGCTCTCTGTGTACGACGGCAGGCTTGAAATGCAGAGAGGAGTCGACCACGGCGACCGGTATCGAGTCCGGGGAAGAGCGGTTCCAACAATCAGGGCGGGCGGGTCGATTGGTAAAATTGGTTGGGTTCAGGGAAGGAGGAGGGCGGGTCGGCCGATTGACCAGTCGCGCAGTCAATCATCCGGTCAGTCGGACAGCGGCCTCTGGTGGGTTCACGAGAGAACAGCGCAGGCGTGAACTGCACTCGCGAGAGGCGTCTGAGGTGCGAAAAAGTGCACAACAGAGGACTCTCGCGGATTCGCAAAAACAAAAACTGCAGCCGTACGTACCCGCTGGGATGTATTCCGCGGTCTCCAGAAACGTCCGCGGGACTACGTTTCCACAATGAACCCAGGTTAGTTCAAAGACATGGGGTATAGGGTAATGGGTAGGCACATTTTTCTGCAGTGTATGAGTTTGAATGAATGTTTATGAATGTTTCCCAGAGATGGGTTACAGCTGGAAGGGCCTTCGCTCATAAAACATATGCTGGATAAGTTAGGGGTTCATTCCACTGTGGCGACCTCAGATTAATAAAGGGACTAAGCTGAAAAGAAAATCAATGAATGAAGGAATAGTAAATAGTTTATAAGATAAATAAAGTCAATACATGGTATATTGCATTTACTGTATATGAAACATTTCAAATCATTCCACCATATTTCATACATTACTAACTTCTTACTTAATGGATTGTTTCTTAAGCATGTGCAATCATTGTGATGATCATAACCTCCTTAGTCTAGAAATACATTTATCCTGGAAAACAAAAATTCAATTACTCTGCTTCTCTGCATTTATTTATGGTTTTACAGCACTTAAGTGAAGTAAATTTATGCATTACTAAAGTTAAAATACCTAAAATTGAAAAGTAATCCATAATAAAACAAGACATTTAACTGCAGTAGCTACTGTATTTACTTTGTAACTAATCACACATTGAACATGTTGGAGATGTGAAACAAATAAAGATAAAGATCTCCTGGCTTTCAAATAATCCTCACTCACATACTGACACCAGTGTAACAAAGGCTGCATTTACACTGCATGGTTCAAGTGACCCAATTCCATTTTTTTCTCCTGCCATGTGGCACAGATTGGATATGGCCCATGTACGTGTAAGCAGGAATAAAACTCAAATCAGATTCAGGCCTCGTTCATATGTGGAAATGTATCCGATATGAATCAGAAACTTCCACTCGTGTATGCAGTGTAAGCTGTAGACAAATCTTCACCTCTCAATGTGTCACACAACAAATTTCACAAACATTGACACTTTCATTTCAGAACAGTCTCAAACCTTCAATCACTTATACAAGGACAAAAAAGAGTTTATGTTGGCATGTAGCACAAGTATTTAAACATGTTAAAAAACTATTTGTCAGAAAGAAAATAATCATAATTACACTCTGCAAACATTAAATACAAAATGGAGAAATGAACACTCTGTTATTATCACAGCTGTGAATCAGCTCCTGCTCTTTGTTTGCTGGGTCATTGCACCTTTGCTGTAAGCAGTGTAAATGCAGCCGCTGGATACGTACCAGTCCCTTTTAAAAGATGATGTAAGCAGGTCATCAAAATAGAATCAAACACTTTGCTGAAATCCACTCACTCACTCACCTTCCCTCAAGTTTTTCCCTGTTTTATTAGGGGTCTCAACAGCAGAATCAACTGTCAATTACTCTGGCATATGTTTTAACAGCGGATGCCCTTTCAGCCACAACTCAGCACTGAGAGTACAATTTTGAGTGCTGAGAAAAACCCGCACACTGAACATTCACACAGAATGGCCAATTTCATTCATTCATTCATTCATTCATTCATTCATTCATTCATTCATTCATTCATTTTCTTTTTGGCTTAGTGCCTTTATTAATCTGGTGTCACCACAGTGGAATGAACCGCTAATTTATCCGGCACATATTTTAAGCAACGGATGCCCTTCCAGCTGCAACCCATCTCTGGGAAACATCCATACACATTCATTCACACTCATTAACACACATACACTACTGACAATTTAGCTTACCCAATTCACCTGAACCACATGTCTTTGGACTGTGGGGGAAACCGGAGCACACAGAGGAAACCCACGCAAACTCAGGGAGAACATGCAAACTCCCCACAGAACCTCCAACTGAACCAGCCGAGGCTCGAACCAGTGACCTTCTTGCTGTGAAGCAACAGCACTACCTACTGCGCCACTGCGTTGCCCCAATGGCCAGTTTAGTTCATCCAATTAAATTATACTATTATACTTCATGTCTCGGACTGGTAGGTGGGCAAGAGGAACACCCGGAGGAAACCCACAAAGACATGGGGAGAACGTGTAAACTCCACACAGAAAAGCTTCTTGGTTCCATCAGGACTTAAAGCAGCGACCGTCTTGCTGTGAGACAACCGTGCTAACCACTTTGTCACCGTGCCATCTATGATGAAACCATGAGTGACATTTTACAGTGCAGAATAATACAGTTGTTTAAAAACAAACAGGTTGTGAAAAACAGTCAGTGCTATCTGTTTACAAAAAATAAAATAAATATATATACCTATTGTACAAAAGGCAGCTTTTTCAGCAAATCAATTTTTGTAAGCTGCTTTGCCATTGTGTCTGAAATAGAATGACGTTTTAAATAAGCAAACATTAAAAAAGCGGGGACGCTTTTGTCTTCTGCGATACCTTTTCAGAGCAGAGAAACTTTTAAGTACAAGAAAGAACAAAAGGTATTGCCTGCTTGGAATGCATGACTTATGTCATGGTTCATTCTGTTTCCTCAAACAATTTCATGTTGACGCAGAGACACAAATGAGCATCATTCACAATTCTAAGGACTGAATTAATATTAAGACTTCTCACAGTCACTATCTTCCCCACATTTATTCGGATTCCGTAAATACTTTCCCAAAATCTCCCTACTAGCATCTTGCCTGAAACCATCATTAAATCAGATTTATGTTATACTGCAAGATAAGGTAAAAGAAGAACCTTGTTATTTTGGACAGTAATTTCTTGAGCTGTCATGTCACCTGGCTGAAATCTAACCCATGCAGAGAAGAAGTCGCACCATGTGTGGCATTTAGGAGAAACTTTCCATTTTCTCTGCTTGTTGCTCAGTGAAACAGTAAAGGTGGAATTAAAGTTTTAAACAAGTAAAGAGGTGGCAGGCAACTGATTGATTGATTGTTTTATTCATTCATTTATGCATTCATTTGTTCGTTTATTGACTGATTCATTGATTAACTAATGACTATTTGCGCTATGTTAAACACCTTTCAATAGATGCTATTGAAAAATGTTTTAAATATACACTCTGCTGATGATTTGATTGATTGATTTATCATTAAGGCATGTTGTGAGCATAATTAACCCTGCAGCTTGTTTGTGCAGTCTGACAAGCTACTTTAAAAAAGAAAATCACACATGTGAGCCTGGCTTTTGTTTGAACTAGTTTTTTTTTGTTCAGTTTTCCTGCTTTAGTTTATTTTTAGTTCCACCTGTCTTTATTTAGTTAGTCATTATCACTGTGTATTTAAAATTCGGCTCGCTCTGTGTGATTTTTGATAATCCTTTATGATCGTAGCTTGTCAAACTGTACAAGCATGATCCTCATGACACAATGCAAGATCTCATTTGTCATAATGTCAGACTGAATGACAATCAAGAAGCATGCAAGACTCACCATGAATTTGACATCACATGTTCAGTAACCCGCATTTGAAATTGAACCTGTAGCAATTAATTCAGCAATTAATGAAACAATCTGTAGCATTAATTTAGTTTCCATTAATTAATCTGTAGCAATAATTTAACAATTCCATGAAGTGGTTTAAAGTTGATGTGGGGATTGCATCATCAGATTCGAAGCTCATATTGGTTTGATGCTCGTCTGGAGCTGAAGACACACTGCAAGAAAGTGTCAGAAATTCTAATCTAAATTTTACACACACACAAATATATATATATATATATATATATATATATATATATATATATATATATATATATATATATATATATATAAAGTTGAAGTCAGAATTATTAGCAACCTTTTGATTTTTATTTTCTGTTTTAAATATTTCCCAAATTATTTTTAACAGAAATGAAATTTTCACGGTATGTCTGAAAATTTTTTTTCTTCTGTAGAATGTCTTATTTGTTTTATTTCGGCTAGAACAAAAGCAGTTATTCATTTTTACAAAACCATTTTTGGAGCAATCTTCCCTCTATTAAACAGAAATTTGGGAAAAAAATAAACAGGGGCGCTAATAATTCTGGGGGGCTAATAATTCTGACTTCAACTAATATATATATATATATATATATATATATATATATATATATATATATATATATATATATATATAAACTTGGGCTGTCACTTCCATAAACTCCTGAATAGCATTTACACATCAGAATCAAGCTCTGTATTGTGAATCATCTCTCACGTATATCTGCAAGGTATATGCTTTGTCCTTTAATGTATGGAGCCTTCAAATTAGAAACAAGGTAAACAGCAAACAGAAGCAAAATCCAATAACTCTTTGGATTCGGTAATATGTTTTAGGCTTCAAAATAAGTCTCTAATGCTCTAATAAGTCCCTAATAAGTCTCTAATGCTCTAATAAGTGTCTATTTAAACAAAACTACTAGCTTTATTATGGTTGCAGTTTATTTTACAGTACTAAACTAAGATAGGATTGGATAATATAAGGTAGATACATGGAACAAGGATATGATCAGGGATTTACATAGATACTGCTCAACCGAACTGTAAAATAAAATGCTCACCGAATTACAGTTTTCATATTTGTTGATGTGCACAAAAAGAGTGGAGATGTCTTATAACTTTAAACTTTTGTTTACTGTCTTCTTCTCCCCAGACCATGGACCCCCAGTTTCCTCACTTTACTCACTCCTGCCCCCACTTGTCCATTCCCAAACTTTTAGTTCTCATAAACATATGATACACACACATTGTAAATTATTCATGTGATTCTGACAACATCCTAATATTCTTATTTATGTCTGTCTCTGGACTTTTATGTTGAAGTGTTTACTGTGCCATCTTCATTGTCCTTTTGTTCATTGGTTTCCCCTTGTCTATTTCCCTGGTGAGTCTTGTTAGCTTTTTAGTCTTTTGTATAAAGAGTATTTCTGTTTCCTCTGTTGCTTTGTCAGTTGTTTCTGGGCTTTTCTTCCCGACATGGCAAAGTGCATAACTACATGTTTTCCTCTAATTTGCAGTCTAGTTGCTAAATGTCAGAGTCAGTCTGCAGATATGAGTTGAAAGATTTAATAGAAAATGACCTAGTGTTTGATAGTCACATATTATGACTTTTATAACTTTCAGGGAATATCGAGCCAAATCATCAACTGCCATGTTTGATATTTTGATCAATTTTACACTAGAACCCCTGCCTGTTTCATATTATTTAACCAAACTCTGAGGTAAACATTGATCTTTATCTATTCTACGTTCATGTTTGTCATTGTCCCGGTCATTTTAAGCCATTATCTGAACCTGTAAAATGCAAAAAAAAAAAAAAGTCAATTAACATTAGCACACTGTAACAGCAAACATCACCACAACAAAAACCCGCCATGCTAATCTCTTGCACATCCATGTGCATTTCATCTGTAATGCAACTTCTAGCATTGGATCTCATGTATATACACAGGCTTGTTTTGGTCAGTTTATTTTGATGGTCCGTTTGTTGAATTAATTACATTGCATTTACATGCCAACTAATTCTCATTAGATTATAAGTAGACTGTTAGGTTGGGGTTAGGGTTAGTGTACTGTAAGTTGATATGTACTTACAAAGTTTCTTATAGTCAGTTAAATGTATATTAAAGGAGCCAGCAGACAGTCTACTAATACTCAAATGGACAATGAAAATAAAGTGTTACCATTATTTTGATGTCCAATAAGGACATTATATAATGCTGATATTTGGTTGATTTCAGCTTGTGTTGGAAAGTGACCAAAATCTAACGTTGAGCCAACATCTTGAGCCAATCATATTGATATCAAATACTGACATTAAATTGTCAGGAATGGAAACCAAAATCAAACATCTGATAAGTGTCATAGTGGTAACGTCCACACAATGTCAAGTTGTAACATCTTTAGACATTGACATTTGGTTGATTTTAGGTTGGATGTTAAACATTGACACCGGCCTGATGCTAAGTTCTGACGTCAACCTGATTTTCATTTCCAAACAAAATGCAATGTCACCATGACGTTGGGGTACAATGTCAATCTGACATCATGTTGACGTCGGGTGCTTGCTGGGTGTTTAAGGCCATTTCGATCATTATACAGTGAACATCCGTCATCTTCTCATCAGTAACATGCATCTAAACAGTCTCTGGGTCATTGAGTGTAGAGATCTTCTTTGACACTTTTAATGCTTCCAAACGGTTTGATGTGTAATGGAAATTCATTTTTAGATGAGCTTTATATGTTAGAAACTTGTCTAAGACACATTATTACATGTGTGTGTATCTGTGTTCTCCATATTTTCATCATAAAACCTATGTGTACATTTTTATAGATAACTATATTTCTTTAGGTGAAAGCTTTTTCATTATCCTAAGAAGGATGTGTGGTTGTTATGACCATATCGCACGAACAGCAGAAGACGCCTGACGTAATTGTAGATGAGGCCTTATTGGGAGTTGACCTCGTAAGCAGTACAAACCAGATAAAAGGGTGAACACACTTGACTTCAGTATCTCACTCTGCAGAAACTGTTGTTGCTGTATGACTGTGATCTTCTTTATAAAGAATAAAACTTGTAAAAGACATCCCGGGTAAGACTTTGTTTCTTGACCACTGAGAGAGCCTCCTTAGAGAAAATAGCCACTACAGATGCAATTCTAAAGCGCCCATGTCTTGAGGTACTTCATCATCATGCGATTTATCTTCTATATGCGACTTGATTGGACAGGAATTCCAGGACTGATTTTTCTAATCCTCATAGACAAGAATAAAATAAAGTAGTGTCTACAGGTTGAAGGAAAATAGTGGAGTAAAAATACATCACTAAAAATGTACTTAAGGGAAAGTAAAAGTACACATTTATAAAACTACTTAGTAAATTACAATTTCTGCTCTGTAAAACCCAACAGTCAACTTTATCAAATGTAATGAGTGTAGTTATTTCAAAATTTTCTGAAAGTTAATTTTACTCAATTGAAAAGCATTTTGAAGGCAATGACTTCTTAAAATACCTCGTTACTTCAACTTAAATAGAGTAAGTTCACATTACTCTTTTAGATTAGTTTTTTTTATTTATCTCAAATGTTGTTGCAATCAGTTTCCTCAAGCAGTTTAAGTTGCCCTAAGTAATTGGGTTTTATAGTATTCAGTTGATTTGAGTTCTCTTCATTTATTGGGTTTTACTTTGCTCCAACTGTTTTGTTCACTCAAATGGAGTAAGTTCACAGCACTCATTTGGATTAGTTTTTGAACTTACTATAAGTGATTTGTTGCAATCAGTTTCCTCAAATGATTTGAGTTACCTTAACCTATTTTGTTTTACAGTGTGAGAAAAACTACTAATTTACAGTAATCTGAATAATTGTAATTTGTTACTTTGCACCACTGATTATTAAAATGCTTAAATCATCATCAAGCCTACTTGATTTTTCTTGTCATAGTCTTGATGTTTTGATGCATTACATTTGAATTCAGCCATTGTAGCAGACTTTTATTTGTGACTTAATCCAGAATTGTGGTTACACAAGAATTTTCGATTCATTTTCCTTAATTATACACAACAATGTTCAAAATTTAATTGAACATTTATATTAAATCATAAATATGTAATTCGCTAATACTCTTTAATCTTTTCTTAATTGATAAAGTACAAGGAAAAGGTTACCGATAATTTAAATGACAAAATTAAATGTATTTTGTTAATGTAAACAAATGTTGATAGATGTAATGAAATAATAATAATAATGATAATAATAATAATAATAATAAATAACTCCACTTTCAAATACAAGCACTGCATCCACAGCAAGCTTCTGTATTTGGTGGCATTGTCACTATTTGCAAAGCGTTTCTGTATTCGGCTGCATTATGCATATTTGCAACACATGTAGTGCCAAACAGATAAAAAAAAAAGCTTTTTTTGCATGTATTTGCTTTCGTTATAGTGCACTGAGCTCTTTCGGCCACTGTACTTTCTCTTCATATCCAATGGAAATGCATCTGTAGGATCTGGAGTACAGGTCTTAACCTCGTAGTTTAAAATTCAGTGCATGCCATGTTTGCTTTTGTTGAAGGCTGCTGTAATTTTTTTCTGTTTTACAGTGTACATCCAATATCCATCTTTATGTTGCTAAGCCCCAACACTAGCTGCTTCCAGACCTTCCTGAAGAACAAACATAGAGGATATCTGCAGGCTATACGTCACATAGAAAAGCAAACAAGAGGAAACTTACAATCATCTATAGCCAGCATAGGGTCAGATCTCTCTGTTTCCATTTGACCAATGCCCATCCATCTCTCCTTCATGTTTTTGCATGACAGCACTCCACTTTAGCTGGAAGGAGCCTCTATTCTAATGCTATTAATGGTTTCCACAGAGGCTTGACTCTCTTTATGCACTATACAGATTGCTGTGCCAGTCGCCAGTGGATTATGAAATGCTGTAATCACTGGTTCCACTTGCCTGATTTCAGGATGATTTAGGGTTAGTTGCTGGAGCTGCCGCCACTGCTGGAGGATTAGGGACGCAGAGTGGAAAATAGTGAAAAATAAATTGAATGGCAAAGAAAAATCCAATTTATTTTGAAACAAATTAGGATGTATTTACATAAAATGAATGATTTTTTTTTTTATAAAAAAATAATAATTTTTTTTCTTTTTATGCTGTGTGATTCTTCAAGTTGGTGCTTTAAGTGCACCCCATAATGAATTTCCTTTTTCAGCCTGGAATTTAATAGAACTAATGCTACTGTTCACATACACAAGCAACCAAGGCTCATTCTGATTATGTCCAGAGGCCACTGTGTATGTTTTTCTGACCTCAAATTTTTCTTACGAGGGACGTTCACACCTGTTCTCACCTAAATCCATAGGCCACAGTCGACTGACTGACTGACTGACTTACTGACCAACAGACCGATCCCCCACCCTCCCCCTTTCTCAAACCCAACCAATAGTATTTTAAAAAGCATCTATTGACCCACCCACCCCTTTCCTAAACCCAACCGCAGTGTTTTGTAAAGCAATCCAGAAACGGAAAAGCCCCCTGATTTTACCAGGTTTTCAGATTTTACCACATTCTCAACCTGTTATTTATTTGTTTATTTTGGCTTTTGTTTTACCTGCTTTCTGGAACCATTCCTCACCAGACTTGAACCCTGTCATCATGGTCAACTCTGCCCTGCATTTCAAGTCTGCCAACATACACGCTGAGCTAACTGGACAAACTAATAACAGCTGGAAATTCATCTATATGGAGGTAAGCGGTCAGCTGGTAAGCGAAAAAAGGAATGGCATCATAACACACTGTAGCACTAGTTTTAAAGACAAAATGCAGCCATACATGGGTCTGGCTACATATATTTCAATTGACAGAAATGTAAATAGGACTTCGTTATCAAAATAAGCTTTTGTTGGACACAAACTTTACTGAACATCACATTAAAAGTGTTAAAAACACATTCAAATTTTTTTTAAGTTCATTTCAATTTTAATCACTGGAATACTTGGTATTTGTATCGTCTTGGTATTTCATCTAAAAAAAACAGGATTAGCACATCTTGTCTGCTTCAAATGTCCATCAGAATGAACTACCTACTTAAAGAAGAGTGTAAAAACAGGATTAGCATATTTTGTCTGTTTCAAATGTCAATTAGAATGAACTACCACTCTAATAAACAAATTAAATGTAAAACGAATGAAATAAAAAACAAAACGTTAAGGCAGTAGTTTACTCTGATAGGCATTTGAACCTGCTATGCCTGTTTCTACATTGTTTAATAGTAGTTCATTTTGAGGTGTAACACATATTGTCAGCTTCAAATATCTATCGAAATTAACTACTACTCTCTTAACCAATGTAGAAAAAGGCCTTGCAGCTTCAAATGTCTATCAGAGATGGTCCATTTGAATATTAGTAGACTGCTTAATATCTGTTGATACTGCTGCTAAACAGACATTTAACTGACTATAAGAAACTTAGCAAGAACATGTCAACTTACGTACCCCAACCTAACAGTGTACTTATAATCTAGTGAGAATTAGTTGGCATGTAGATGCAATGTATCTTAAATTCAACAAACGGACCATTAAAATAAAGTGACCGAGTTTTTTATTTTTCTCTTATTCTGCACGTGGTATCAAATTCAATTAAAACAACACTTTTCCACCAGTCCTTAAGTTGTACTCGCATCCAGTACCTCAATTTTTAACAGGGGCATAAATGAAATGTTTATGAATGAAAGCGAAAGTGCCAAACTGCAATTAAAGGCGAAAAATGAAAATAAAACACTTGAAAATACATGAAACTCCAGAGGAAATGTGGATAGCGTGGTGACGCAACAACGTTAATCAATCTATGTGTTAAAACATGTAAAACGAAATCATGAAAGGAACATTTAAAAAGCAACTTACAGTATGTAAACACCTTAATCATAGTAAGGCAAATCATTTGTTTACGGAAGTCCATGTAAACAAAGTCAGTGTGATTTTTTTAGAACTGTTGTCTCAGTGTAAAAAATCCAAAAAGTATTAGCTAGACATTGACATCTTTGTGCAATGAAGAGGGAGCTTTAAATTGTACTTACAAACTTACAATGACTAAAGACTCCTGGGTCCCATATTATATTAAGTGTCCCTAACTACTATGTACTTACATCAAAAAATAAATACAATGTACTTACTGTGTTTATAATGTATTTGAGAACACTTGTGGTGCCTTTGAGTTGGGATAGAGGTTGGGTTATGAACAGATTTGGTGGCATGGGTAGGTTTAAGGGTGGGTTAAGGTGTAAGGGATGGTCAACAGTGTATTTACAAATGTAATTACAAAAGTTAATTACAGATGTAACTACATACAGGTATTAAACCAATCATAAGTACACAGTAAATAGATGTATTTACACAATAAGTACATTGTAACAAACTATTAGTTCCTATGTAAGTACATATTAGTTAAGGCCACAATATAAAGTGGGACCGACTGCCGTTAATTGACAACATCAAATTACAGTCATCATCTACCTTACATTTGTGACTTATGCTGACCAGGCATGGGCAAACCATACCAAATGTACCAATGAGATCATACAAATTATATGAATTTAGCCTCTAAATCAAAAAGTTGCATATTGTGCTGAGATTGTGGTGAGGTTTTGCTGTATAGGTTAGACACACACACACGCACGCACGCACGCACGCACACACACACACACACACACACACACACACAAACACACACGCACGCACACACACACACACACATACACACACACACACACACACACACACACACACACACACACACACACACACACACACATGCAGGTATATTATATATAAAACTGAGCACAGATAAGGTGAATTTACACTCTCACAATCTGTAAGCAATCTGCCAGGTGACTGGTCACTGCATGCAGCTTAAGTACCTTGACTGAATTTCTATAGCCATCATTCTATGAGTCAGAGTGAAGAAATGCTTTTCATATTCCCTCTGATTCGTTCAGTTGCGGTTTTGCCCGGTAAGCATCACAAAAGAGTCCTCTAGCATGGCTGAAAAAGCCCTGCTATGTGATCTAAAACCAATTTCACCGTTAGAATAAGCCAACACACATTTCCTTATCTTCCCCTCACAGTCCAAACATCCAGGCATAACCGTGAGAGGTGAAGCATGGTAAAAAAAAAAAAAGAATCTAATTTTAAAGGTAAGCACCAAACAAAAGCAATGCTTTAAGAGTGTTACAGAGCAGGGATAAGCAGGTGTTTGGCACGCCATGAAAAGGTGATTTCACATGAACCTCCAGTTTAATTGGGTCTCAAAGCTTTGGCCTCCTGCTAAGAGAACGGACCTACGATTTGGCCTTTCCTCTACTCTCCGATCTTTGGAACATGCATACCTTAGAATTTATTTTCACACTGTACATGAGTGTGTTTACTTTCTAGCTTTTTGAACAGTATGAACAGTATCTAGCACACACACACACACACACACACACACACACACACACACACACACACATATATATATATATATATATATATATATATATATATATATATATATATATATATATATATATATATAATTTTTTTTTATTTTTTTTATTAAATGTATTTTTTGATCTGTCTTGACATTTATCTTTTGCAATAATTTTTTGGCCCTCTAGAAAAAAGGATAGATTTTATGCTGTGATATTTTAGCATTTGTTGCCCTTTTGAATGGTATGCTATTGTTATATTTCCACATTCTATTTACATTTTTATTTAATTAAATGCTTTTAACCATTTAAGTGTCATTTTATTGTTTACAGTTTTTGAAGTAACTATTAACTTCATAAATTAAAAAAATTAAAAATAATTTATAACATAACTAAAATTGCCATACACTGTATAAAGTAAATTTTTTTTTTCATAATTTTTTGACATTTTATTAATTTTTTTTGTCATTTTATGTAATTTTTATACTTGTAAAATATTTTACTTTTCTCTGGAGAAAAACAATTTAATTGAAAAAAATAAACTGTATTCAATTAAGGTTCTTGCTCTGCCCCAACAACTAAATCAATCATACAATTTTGCAGATCTCACATTTTTTTTCTGAAATGCCGTGCTTTTTTCACAAAACACATTTTTCAGAATCTAGGCACTTTCTATGAAATCATCACTACACTGATTCAACCAAAACAAAGACTTTGAATAAAAACAACTCTCACTAAGCCATGATTTTACAAAAATTCATTATTACAGGAAATAATGTCAAAGTTCCTTGCTCTGTGAAACATCATTTGGAAAATACTCTAAAAGAAAAAATTATTCACAGGAGGGCAAAAAGTTTTGACTTTAACTATTTGAAAAAACAACAACACTTTTAATTTTTTTTTTTTTTACTGTGATGGGCTTACTGAGAGACTACCTTTTCCACAGTTCAGTGGATTTTTTTTTTTGAGCTGTTTAAACAGATATCTGCAAACAAGATTTTTTTTTAAACATACCCTTTAAATATACTTTATTATCATTTAATTTGTGTTATTATTAATTTCTGAAGACTTTAATTGTTATTTGGTTACATATTAAATATTGAAAAGAAGTGTTATTTTATAAATAACAGAACTTAGTGTCCCTTTGTCTAGGATTAATAGAAAAATATAAAATAAAGACTTTTCTCTGTGGTAATTTTTATTATTTTTTTTACAGCAAATCAAGACAAACTAAGGCCACAAATATTCCAGCAAATTCTAAGAAACGCCGCAGCAAAATTATTTTAGGCTACAAAAATCAGAAAAAAGTTTCTGATCTATATCATGTCTTTGGACTGCGGGGGAAAACGGAGCACCCTTAAACACAAAACTGAAGATTCAGTAACATTTATGTGTACATATTTTATACAGGAAAGCCATTTTGAATTCCACATAGAACTTGTTAGCGAACAGTTTGCAAAGAACCTTTTTTTTTCTTAGCCTGAAGAACCATTTAATATAAGTTGTTTTGTAAAGAGCCTTTTGTGGAATGAAAAAGGTCATCATGAAACCAATGATGCAAACAAATGAGCTTTTATATAATTTGTAAATCTACATTAAACAAGTAGTGCTCTTGTGTCAACGTAGCCCTACCTGATACTGAATCTATTGGAAATATGTAGTAGTATGATAGAAAATGGGTTAAAAATAGGCACATTTTATAAAGCACATAATAAAAGGTACATTATCGTAACTCAAACTCATAAACAACAACAAAAAAAATAACAATAAAAAAATGGATTAAAGGAGTATTGGGTGGCTCTATACTGCAATATTACTTCTTTTTTATTTTATATCTCCCAGTTTATTTTAGACCCACAATGGTGCAAAATAACATTTGCAGCTCCCAGCGCTCTTTTTCCAATGGCACAGCCATGATAAACCAGCGACAGCACTGATTTGTTTCCAGCATGAGAGCAACAGGGAAACACTTTAGTGTGTGATGCAGTCAGATTGCATTTCCTCCCACTGTGAGATGTCTTGCCGAGTCCTCCTGTTCTAAAAACCCCAAGGGCTTCTTCTACTTCTCACCAGCACAAGTCAATAGTCCAGTCCATTAAGCAGGGCCTGCATGGAACAATATTTAGAGGTTATTGAAAGGCCACTTAGATACATGCCTCTTGTAGATGCATCAGGGATAACATCAGTGTGCATTGCACATTTGTTCTTTTAGGAGTTTAAAAATAAAATGTTCATTTCGCTTTATAGTGATACAATTTATCCACTGATGTTTTTGAATAAATGGAGAACAAAAAAAAAAAAAAAAAAAAAACTGAGCCGTTTACTCAGTGTGGAGCACTTAGGAAAGAATAAGAGATAGTTCAGGGGTGAAGGGCAGCCATATGATAAAAGTAATTGTTCAGAGCTTTTATGCAGTAATGGCCAATTTCTGACCCTTTGGCACAGGAAGAGCAGTGCTGCTCATTGAGCATTAGTGAACTGATGTGCCGTAATCAAAAACAACTCACTATGAAAAAAAATAGAACCAATGGAGGATAAAAAAAGATTTTTTCCCTTATATTACTTAAATTGAAATCCTTAATTAAAAGAATATAAATTTTAATTATCGTTCACAGACACACACACACACACCCCACTATCTTAATAGGGACTTCCCACAGATGTAATCACCTTTATACTATACAGACTGTTTATTTATTTATTTATTTATTTATTTATTTATTCATTCATTTATTTTAGCATGGTCATCACAATTACACTGGACAACAAAATGCATTAGTTTAAGTGTTTTAGCAGACTTGCTAATTCTTAACACCTGTCCACGGGAAGCTTGACATAAAATGAAAATAAAATAAATACATATACACTATTATAAGCATTAAAACACATTATAAACACATAAACAGTATAATGTTTTACAAAAAAAAAAAATCCTATAAGGCACTTTTTGGTATAACCCTCGATATACAAATGTATTGTAAGCTGTTTATCAATGGACCAGATGCTCAGAAGAATAAATTCCTCCAAAGAGAGAGATGATATGACAACAGTGAAGGACTCGGACACAGAGGTAAGGTAGGAATAATAAAATATTTGTATTGTAAAACTTCCACAGAAATATAAAATAAATAAATAAAATAAAAAAAAAATAAAACAAGTTCTAGGCTTTTTTTCACACTTATCTAATTACCTCAATTTACACTCTCTAATAACACTTCTCTTTCTTCACACAATTTTATGGCTGTATCACTAATAAGGTAAGTTAATATTATGTTTTTTTTTCTATTGTTAAGAGCTAACATTTTTTGTTTTGTTTACTATTATAAACAATTATACAATACTAATATACTAATAACAATACTATAATAAAGGTTTGTTAAAAATCAAAATTTCACTTCTTAAACCACTTAACCTCTTTCAATAAAGCTTCAAAAATTGCAAAGCATGAACACTCTAATGAAACAATTTACAAACAAGATAAAAATTAAAATAAAACATTTTCCTAAAAAACATTTCAAAATGTCCCAAAAGTCCTCCACTCTGTAGGTCTATTGGAGAAATTAATAAATATTCCTAGCAAACGTTGGAGACATACTTGTTACATAAATGCACTAAATCGCATTTCAGCAGTGTTTATTTGAGAGCGCACAAGAAGATCTGCACGTGAGCAGCGTATATTTGAGGGAGCGCAAGAAGTTTTCTGCATGAGAAGAGGAAATTGGTGAGCATGCAGAGATTAACATGCTCGTATTACATAAATGCGATCTCAAGTTGTAACACTGTGCTCTCGATATTTCTTCATTTGTCATTAAAATAACGCTAAAGGTAGTTGGTAGATCTGTGTAAAAGGTCTGCTGCCACAGCTGGAAAAAAACCTAGAGGAAACACTAAGGTACTACAAATCATCTTGACTGTTAATGTGGTGCAAGTCTGATGGTTGTAATCGTATGTGGATGCTCACACCACTAGTGAGTTTTATGTGAAAATAGTTCAGACACTGTGACAGATACATGTATCTATATCTAACACACTTAAAACTAATCCTCAAAATAATCCTGAAATCAATGATAAAAGCTTTCTCTCTGTTATTAACTTCCCAATACAGTACAATTAGTATGTAGAAAACCAATGAATGTAATAAAAAGAGGGCAGCATCATGTAGATTAAAACTGACTGAACAAAAACATGCAAAACCAGTGTGAAAAGAGCTTTCTTCTGTAGCCAGAATGACTATAATTCATGATATCAGTGAAACAGACGGGAATCCTGTGAAGGCGGACTGCAGGAGACAGAGCTGAGTCTTCTTATCAACAGCACTTCATAATTCATGTGCTCATGATTTATGCATTATCTGGGGTTTGCAAAGAGGAAGAGTTCCTTTGTAAACATGGGAAAATACAAGCAGAGATGTATCATTCAATAGCGTTTCTTCTTTATAGGTGGTCTTTAAAAGCTTGTGGGCCTGAGGTCTTCATGCCAATTCACACCTCAGTCTTGAACACTCTGTTCCTGAAGAATAAAAATAGATTGCGAAGAGTAATGCACTCTGCTTGCTCCAGGTCAACTGTTCCTTTAGTAATTACATCATTATATAAGTCACTCTGGAATGGATACAATAAGTGTCAGCTACTCTGGAAAAAAAGTCTGGAAATGTTCTTTCAATGTGTTCTTAGCAGTAAAAAGATTATAATTCAGATTTTAGGTTTAATTTTAACCATACGGCATAATCACTTATCTTATAACTTCAGGACTTGTTGTTCGCCATGACTCTGGCAGGTTTAAAATTGGTTCATCCGTCATGTTAGATTGTCCTGAAAAAAGATCAATGAATATTAATGCAATAAAGAGAAAAAAAAAATCTTACCCTGAGACATAATTATAAATTGACCAGAGAAAAGTGGAAGCAGCAGACAGTAATTCATAAGTGCAGATGAGGTTCACTTTTTAGAAGAAGATGAAAGCTTGTTTTACTTTGTTTGCCAGTTGCTTTTAAACGATGGATGTGTCATTTTGGATTAAAGTAATGTTGAAGACTGCACTAAAATCTGCATACTTCAATTTTTAAGGAACGCTATACAGAATTTGTTGAAACATGGTGAAAATGTGTCTAATGGAGCTGAGAGCACTACAATAGCACATGCCAATTTAGGTGAGAACTATTGAACATATTTTCTGAAGTACATACAGTACCTGAACCTTGGAAACTAGTAGTAGGCTATTACAGGGCTCTTTGGAATACTTCTTTTTGATTGATCAAATGACATTGCAAGGTATGCTATTACCAGTTAACAACCATTCAAATCGTTCTTTTCGGCTTAGTACCTTTATTAATCTGGGGTCGCCACAGCGGAATGAACCAACTTATCCAGCATATGTTTTATGCAGCGGATGCTCTTCCAGCTGCAACCCATCTCTGGGAAACAGATACCAACCAGTGAAACTAAAAACATAAATATATACAAATAATGACTGTTAAGGCAGGTGTTAATGGTGTGATTTTTGATGTTTGGTAGATCCAACCCAGGCCCATTATTGATATGTACCCCTATATACATTTCTAAAGATCACAAAATATGTCCCAGGAGGAACTTGTTGGCAGTTTTTGTTTTTGCAAATTTACTGGAGGCTGCTGTGCACATAATTTCTCTCACAAGTGCCATTCGCGCCTACTGTTCTCACATACATCCACCAGACAGACCAATCACCCCCACCAACCCCCTTCCCTAAATCCAACGGATAGTGTTTTCTAAAGCACCGATTGACTGATCACACCCTTCCCTAAACCCAACCAACAGTGTTTTCAAAAGCAATCCAGAAAAATAAAAACCCTTGCCTCATTTTTATCACATTTTCACATTTTACCCCGTTCTCACCTTGTTATTTACTTGTCTGTTATGTTTTTTTGCATTGTGTTATTGTTTTACCTGCTTTCTGAAACCGTTCTTTGTCAGACTCAAACCTCATCGTCACAATCAACTTTACTCTTCGTCCCAAGTCTGACATACAAGGCGAGCAACTGGACAGGCTAGTAACAGTGGAAATGCTCTCCACATGGAGGTAAGCGGTCAGCTGGTAGAGGGAAATCGAAACTGAAGCCGTCTGCAGCGTCATACGACTCCATAGGGTTCAGCCATAAGTAGCTCTGACTACATAATTCGCATACTCCAGATATGTATACAGGGGTATGTTTTCACAATGAGCCTCTGTTGAGTAGATCACATGTCCATATATGTTACAAATAAGTTTATAAGAAAACTGTGAGTTTATACCAAAACTGTTTAATAGCAACCCGAGACATAAATGTTTGCTACAGAAGCAGGTTTTTGTGAGCATGAGGATGCCTGGTCATCCAGTCTGTGTGAATTATACACCCTACTTCGCTGTAAAATAGCACCTCCGACAACTCTGTCATGCCAGACACATCATCCAGTGCTCGCTGTTCAGTGAGTTTATCCTCCTGATTGGTCAACTTCAGATAGATTGACAGATCGTTTAACTACACACACACCTTACAAATTCAGTCTGGGAGCTCTGGATTGTGAGCTTGTGAGCTTGTGAGCCTCTTGGCTTTGCTTGTAAATTCCTTTCAAAATATAACTATTTGCTAAAGGTTTCACTGACCGTGAGAATTCGTCCTTTTCGATGTGACAAGGCCAGACACTGCGTGAAGTGGAGTGCAGGGTTTTATGGGGCTGGAATGGCGACTATGAATTATGTGCAGGTGCAGGAGAGATTAGTATTCAAGTTGGAGATTGCGCAGATTGGGATGACTGAGAATGGGTTGATTGGTGTAATTGAGGAAAACTAAATTTTGGGGAGAGCCACAATTGTAATCTGTACACCCAAATTTGGTGAATGCAATCATATGCTTATCTGTCACATCACTGTACCATCTTGCAACCGAATAATTCTAATGATATTAGTAAGTACCTAAGTTTAGGCTGCAGCCATATATATACATTTGAAGTCAGAAGTATTAACCCCCTTTGAATTTTTTTCTTCTTTTTAAAATATTTTTTTAAAAAGAATTGTTTTTTTCTTCAGAAAAAAAGTGTTATTTGTTTTATTTCAGTACAATAAAAACAGTTTTGAATTTTTTTAAACTCCATTTTAGTGGCAAAATTAATAGCCCCTTTAAGCTATATTTTTTCTCAATTGTCTACAGAAAAAAATCATTATATAATAACTTGCCTTATTACCCTAACCTGCCCAGTTAACCTAATTAACCAAGTTAAGCCTTTAAATGTCCCTTTAAGCTGTATAGAAGTGTCTTGAAAAATATCTAGTAAAATTGTATTTACTGTTAATATGGCAAAGATAAAATAAATCAGTTATTAGAGATGAGTTATTAAAACTATATGTTTAGAAATGTGCTTAAAAAATCTGTAGTCTAATAATTCAGGGGGGGGGGGGGGGCTAATAATTCTGACTTCAATTGTATATATACAGCTATTTCTGAGAGTTATACATTTGATTAAAGAGTTAGTAAATTACTACTGTTATGAATTATTGACTGAAAATGGGATGAACGTTCCAAATGCAGCTTTATTTAAATAAGAATGGTTGTACAATGATCAACAGGAGCAACAACAGGCGTACTCCAAAAAGCATAGTCCAATAAAACAGGCACTGGTCAGAGAGAACCCCCACCCAAAAAACAAACAAACAAAAAAACAATAATCCAGTATTAAAAATCGGCAAAAACAGTGGAACCAGAAAATGCTTGAAATGGCACACTGTAACACATACAGTAAAAAAGACTGAGCAACGGTGTATATGTGAGTGATGTTCATTTAGTGTAAGTAATCAGCATCAACAGCATCAGCAGCAGTGTGTTTGTCAGTGTCCAGATTGGTAAACTGCTTCAGCTGTGAGATGCAAAACATGATGGGAGGTGTAATCCAAGTGAACGGCTGGTGGAGAGTACATATAGCTGGAGTGCTCTCTAATGAGTCTGGTGGGTACTCCAACTAACTCTAGTGACTATTACAGCTCAAATCAGTGTTGTGCCTAATTCTTTAGCTTGGGTAATTGGACAACCCTGTCTCCGTAGATTGTTGTTAGTTAGATAAGTTATTTATTGTTTTTCACCCCTCTTGTTTAGCCTAATTGTTCCCCCTAACTACTGTTTTTGTACACACTAGGTGCATTTGACTTTATGCAATACTGCACAGACTAATCAAAATCTTGAGGCGGTGCATGCCAGTTAGAAATGTTGTCTGACTTGAGATAATGCTGACGCCACTGTCACATGTGGCATTAAAGTACTGCAATAGCACTCCGAAAGCAGCCAGCAGCTGGTGAAGCTTCCGAGCAGTGAGCTGTGATGCCGACACTGCTATTACAACATTGGCTGGAGTCAACTCATGACAACAACCACCTGTGTTTTAGGTTTATTACTGGACAACTGCAGTATCACAAATGTTAACTTTTTGTGCCATCTCCATCTCGTACATGTCATGTTTATTAAAGACTATAAATATTTCAGTGCAATAATTTTTTTACTTTTTTTTTTCTAAAGAATAGAATGTGTGTGCATACATTTATTTTGGACCTTTCTTATTTTGGATCAACTTAAATTTAAGTGTTGTGATAAATCTGAGTCTTGTTTCCGTATTTTTGATCCTTGCTTGTTTTACTGTTTAATTTAATTTTGCCACCTTCCTCTATGTTTTTGCCTGTTTTTTTTTAATTTCTGGATTATCTTTATGCTACAGTTTGTTCCTTAACTGAACCTTGCCTGCCTGATTACTCCTAATAATAGCTGCATTTGGACCCTTGTTGTCATCCACCATTATTATAATAAGTATTCATGCATCTCCAGATTTTTTTCTTAAATTACAGAAATGTTTTATGAACTATTTCATGGATTTTATCCTGTTCAGCAGTTTATGCAGCAATATAAAATTGGCATTGATAAATTGTTTTCTTTCTGTGAAGTTTCTACTGAATTACATTAACTTATTTAGGTAATGTCATTTGGTTCATTCTTTTTGGATTAATTTGAATGCTTTCATTATCAAAAAGTGCTTCATTATTTCTCTTTGTAGACACCTTGTTTTTAGGGTTTACACTATTACAATTTTTTTTTCAAAAACTTTATGTTGTTTATTTGAAGGTTTTATATCAATAAATGTAAGAACACTAAATGTGAACCCGTTTTAGCATCTTCAAACTATAACAGTATTTAAATAGTCTATTATTTCAACATCTAGTAGTCCAACAAGAGTGATGTTTATCACTCTAGGAGAACCACTGCTTTTTCAAATCTTAAAAATGATGGTTTCAATTACTCCAAGAGTGTCAGATGCCAAAGGAGGAATAAATGAGTATTTAAAGCTGCTCAATACTCCTGCCAGAAATCTTTTACAACTACAGATGAGATTTTCCTAGAGGTAATCTAAAGGTGACATTGCAAGGGTACGGTACTGGGGGTGGAGATGAGAGTGAGGGACACGTAAGGACATTAAAATAACCTCAGCTGCCGATTTCACGGTGAAATTTTAAGCCCTGCTTTCTTCTTCCTCAGAAGGTTTAAAATGCAAAATGCAATTCAGAAACGGTGACCGGAGGGCTATGGGCATTTCAACAGACTGGGTTAACATAAACAGTCCCCACACCAATGCACGTGGGTTTATGAAAAAAATTAATTAATTACTTTTTAATAAATAGGATTAGTTGTAAAAATTAAACATTTCAAGAGAGTTTTAAAAATTAGGAAATGCATATATAAAATAATAGTAAAAAAAAGAGAGTAAATAATATTGTCAGTTCAATATAATATGACATAATGTGACAGTTCAATAAATATACAGTTCATCCATTTTGCAACTTTTTTATGCTGCAGACTAATTCGAAAAATGGATTTAATTCATTTATTTCCTCAAAATTCTACACACATCATTCATTTATTCATTCATTTTCTTGTCGGCTTAGTCACTTTATTAATCCGGGGTCGCCACAGTGGAATGAACCACCAACTTATCCAGCAAGTTTTTACGCAAAGGATGCCCTTCCAGCCGCAACCCATCTCTGGGAAACATCCACACACATATTCACACACACACTCATACACTACGGACAATTTTAGCCTACCCAATTCACCTGTACCGCATGTCTTTGGACTGTGGGGGAAACCGGAGCATCCGGAGGAAACCCACGCGAAGACAGGGAGAACATGCAAACCCCAAACAGAAATACCAACTGAGCCGAGGTTCGAACCAGCGACCTTCTTGCTGTGAGGCCACAGCACTACCTGCTGCGCCACTGCCTCGCCATTCTACACAAATTACCCCATAATTACAATGTGATTTTTCTTTTTGATTGTTGCAAATTTATTAAAAATAAAAAAACCTAAAAAAAAAAAAAACACGTGCATAAACTTTTAAAGCCTTTGGCATGAAGCTCTAAATTAGGTTTAGGTACATTCTGTTTCTATCATTTTTGAGACTTTTAGCAGCTTATTTAGAGTTCACCTGTGGATACAGTTGATTGAAAATGATTTGAAAAGGCATATACCTGTCTATATAAGGTCCCAGGGTTGATAGTGCATTTCAACCCTGAGAAATCGCTAAAAGGAATTGTCTGTGGATCTCCGAGACAGGCACAAGGCTGGGGAAGGTTACAGAAAAATTTCTGCTGCTCTGAAAGTTCCAATGAGCACAGTGGCCTCCATCATTCATAAGTGGAAGATGTTTGGAACCACCAGGACTCTTCCCAGAGCTGACCAGCCATCTAAGCAGAGTGATCGGAAGAGAAGGGTCAATAACCTGATAGTCAATCTGTCTGAGCTCCAGCATACTTCTGTGGAGAGAGGAGAACCTTACAGAAGGACAACCATCTTTGCAGCAATCCACCAATCAGGTCTTTATTGTTGAGTGGCCAGATGAAAGCCACTCCTTAAAGGGCACATAGCAGCCTGGCTGGAATTTGCCTCCGTTTAAGGACTCTTAGATCATAAGAGACAAAATTTTCTTTTCTGATGGAGTAAATGCCAGGAGTTACCTTTGGACAAAACCAGGCACCTCTCATCACTCAAATATCAATCGGAGTGTTGTATATGTATATCGCGCGACTTACTCACTCCTACACCTCTCCGAGGCATCACTCAAAAATGTCAGTTAACTGGACAATTTCACAAACATTGTTAAATCGCAAACTTTAGACAAGAGCATTAAACAAGCAAAACACATTCTCTCAGACTAGCCCTCGCAAGAGAGACTGTCCTCACAGAGACCCACAGAAAGAATAAGAGCGAGAAGTGGCGAGAAGGAAAGAGACAGAGAGAGAGAGAGAGATCGCCATTGCAGTTTGGGCTCGGCTTTTAAACGCTACGCCAACCAGCGATTGGTGGCGCAAACCCAGCGTCAGCGGCCAACGTCATCAGCACGAAATGCGGATCCTCCAATGCCGTTCGTACCTGTAACACATGCATGAAACGACACACCCACATACAAACGAACGCACACACTTATCCAAAATACGTTCTGCAAGCGAACGTTACAACCAGGCTAATACCATCCCTACAGTGAAGCATGGAGGTGACAGCATCATGCTGTTGGGATGTTTTTCAGCAGCAGGATAGAGGGAAAGATGAACGCAGCAACGTACAGAGACATACTGAATGAAAACCTGCTTCAGAGTGCTCTTGACCGCAGACTAGGGCTACGGTTTATCTTCCAGTAGGACAATGACCCAAAGCATACCACCAAAATATCAATGGAGTGGCTTCACAACAACTTGGTGAATATCCTTAAGTGGCACAGCCAAAGCCTAGACCTAAATCCTTTTTAACATCCCTGGAGAGATCAGAAAATGGCTTTAAGCCGTCATCCATTTTGGAATGAGGCTGTAGCAGAAAAAATGTGGAAAAAGTGAAGCACTATGCATATTGTCCAGAAACAACTTTTATTTCAAGCTACTAGTGTCAGGTGCATGCTTTACAAAAAATTATACAAAAAGTTATAATCAATGAAGTGACAAAATGAAACTGTCACTATATAATTTCAGTACAGTTTATGATGAGGAAATTCATAAGTGTAGAATTCAATCAGAAAGCACACACAATCAACAAAAATCAGCTCTTCCGTGGAGACTACATGCCTCTGATTATCCTTTGTGTTAAAAAATTTACCAGGAATGTATGTGATTTAACTACAAAAGATTCAGAGCTGCAAGAAAATGTGCAAAAAGAAATTTGATGTGATGTGCAAAACTAAATGTAATGCCATAAATCAGGGGTTTTCAACCTTTTAGGACACCCCCCCCCCCATTTCACATGCGCCATCCCACCACCATATGGCATTCTTGCTTTTGATGTATGTATATAGAGAAAATGCTGCTTTGCAAAGCCAAGTTCACAGAGCCCAGACAGTGTGATTAAGTCGAACATTGAGTGCGTTAAGGACACAAATACTTTAATAGATTTTAATTCAATTAAGACAATACTAATTAAGTCACCATGTAAACAGCGATTTTTGATTACCTTAATTTAACTTATGTCATAACTGAACTAAACAGAAATGGAATTAAGGCGTGGAGTGTGCATATATTAGTGGCATTATTGAAGTAAACACTGGAATCAAACTATTACCGTCATGTAGAACTTTCGCCATATTTACCGTCAAGATCCACACACACAGCTGTCAGTAAAGGGCCGCAGACACGCACAAAACACAATGCGGAAGTTTTTGTCTTTCTATTCGGCATGCATTATTAAATTCAATAACACTCTTCCACCAGTCCTTACTCCTTGTTTGTGTCTAACAACCCAGTTTGTCACAGGGGCATGGATGAAATGTTCATGAGTGAATGTAAAACTGCTGAGCTGCAGTTAAAGTCACCCAAAACTACATGAAACTCTAACATAAAAACACTTCACGTAAACACCTTAATTATATTATTGTCTTTTAAGACAAATAACTAGATTACAGATGTCCATGTAAGCGCAGTCAGTAGTGTCTTCAAAGTTAGATTCAGAAGGGCATCTTGCTGATTTGATTCAGAAGGACAATTTTTTGTCAGACGGCTTACCGGTTTAACTTTCATTCACCGTCATTCATTTTAAAAAGCACTCGGTCCATTTTATTTGAGTTTATTTTACTCAAACATACTAACTCTACATGTGCCGGATAGTTAAATGTGGAGCTAACATTAATCAGATATACTCTAGTCAACATATAAAAATGGTCAACATAATTTACTTGAGTGCACGCCTCAATGTCTTGCGCCCCCCTTAATAGATGCTGGCGCCCACCTGGTGGGGCGTGCCGCAGAGTTTGAAAACCCCCTGCCATAAATTGACATTCTTCATTCACTTTTACATTCATTTTACTTTAATAGTTTTAAATAGCTGTGGCGACCCCGGATTAATAAAGGGACTAAGCCGATAATTCTATTCTATATTCTTATCTATCGGCGAATTAAATTCTATGCCGAATTTATGATGATAGTAGACTTTGCTTGTTAAATTATTTGAGTGCCATTTGAGATATTTAAATGAGTCATGTGACCGTAGTACTCAAAAGAGACTCTAGACGCACCTGATCACTGTTACCCTGATGAAGGCAGACTTCTGCCGAAACGCGTAGGTTTTTAGAGATTTAGCCATGTGAATAAAGCTTTTTAATTTTTTCACTTTATTCGAGTGCCTTGGACTCATTCTTGTTGTCGTTAACAGTTTTATTGGACACAATGGCATTATCTTGTATTTATGGGCAATTTTGTTTTTGTTATCATTTGGATATATATATATATATATATATATATATATATATATATATATATATATATATATATATATATATATATATATTTTTTTTTTTTTTTTTTTTTTTTGCCCCAAGCTACTTTTGATGCAGTTAAACAAAATAATAAATAGTACATATATATTTTTACTTGCTAAAAAGGCTTATACTTTACATCCTTTATTTTCACTTGAATCAAGCTCAGTTTAAATGTACATAGGCTTTTCAGTCCAATGAAGATCTTAATCCAACTACTAATGGATTTTTTTATGCAAGCGTACAGTTTAAAAAAAAACAAAACGTGAAATAAATGGAAAGATATTGATTTAGAAGCCATCAAAGATAAAAGCTTCCTGTCAGTTTTATCTCTAAGTGTAGTGAGATTGTTATTTTTTTATGTTGAGAGACAGCACATGTGGTTATTTCTGGATTTTTTAATTGTATTTTTTTTTGGAGAGTTTCTAGGCATATTGAGCCTTAAGGCCGGTTAAGTGCACGCTCTATTCATTTCAGTTTTTTCTTCTGGTTTCAAAGAATGTTTTAAGAAAACTACAAAAAAAAAAAATTCACATTGTTTTCTGAGGATTTCATTCAAAGAATTGCATTTCTTAAACCCATTTGCTGCCTGCCGCAAACACACAACATGATATTAAATTTTATGTCTCGCTGATTTTCTGCAATAATTCCATGAAATTTATAACTAACTAAATCAAAAACTATGACTCATCCGTCAAAACTTAAACATTCTGGAAAAAAGCTCACTGACTCACTGTCCCTAAAGATATTTTCTTCTGGCTGGCTAAATTTTTGTTTCGGATTCCAAAGCATTGTCCTAATATGCAAAAATCACTTCATAATCACTTTCCAGTAATGAGCTTTGGAGTCTGGTGGCGTTGAGTGACAGAGGTTTGGTCCAGGATCACTCTGCATTCAGGCCTCCTCCAGCCATCAGCTCGGAGCTAAGCTCATTATGTAAAACACAGCACAGCGTGCAGACCACATCCTGGTGCCTAAACTCACACTGATGTACTGACTGCTAAATCTATTTTAAGCTGCCTGTCTCTGGGTTTGTCCTCTGAGAGCAGACACGTCGCAAAAAATCTCCAATGACATTGAGTCACTCCTTTCAAATCGAGTGCCTGTCACCCATCTGCTCAGATCAGGTGAGATGTTTACTATAATCCACAGAAAAAAAAAAGATGCAAACAAGCTTTATTTCCTAAAGTTAATTCCATCTTCCTTTAATCTGCTACCTTGGATGACAAAGCTGTAAAGACTTTTCATATTCAAATTCATTTTGCACAACCAACCATCTTTTTTTATATCATTCCAAACTTTCTGAGTTGACAGTGAGAAAACAGTGTGTGCCATATTTGCTTAGTCCATATGTTATCATTTAACATGAGAGGTTCTGCAACATCTAAAAGAAGGACTATACAAAAAATCAATCAATAAATAAATCATTTGACATGAAGAGCTTGGTAACATTCAAAGAGTACAAAATAGAAATAACATATAAAACACACACACACACACACACACACACACAACCACATATATATCTTCTCTGTCTTATCTTCTCTTTTCCACTTGGATAATATTATACGTCTTGCTAGTTGTGCAGTGAAAGCAAAAACCAAATGAATATCAGATAACATTTTAAATAAAATTATAATTTAAACCCAAAACAACCCAGATCTATTTCTCTTTATTGGAATATTATGAGGCAAAAAAAACAACCTAATTTATAATTTATAATTTATAACATGGTTCCGCAGTTGACATAACAAAAAAAAAAAAAAAAAAGACATTTGACCCTTTTTCATTTGTTAATTTGCTGTAAAACAACATGCATCAACATGATTACTTTTCTGGAAAGATAAAGCAAAAATCTCTAAAACTAATATGATCATTTGCTGTGCTGAAACATTTTTAAAACTATATATGTGACAATTACATTTCAACAAAAAAAAAAAAGCTTTTGAAACATCAACATTTATAGACAATTACCAAACTGAATAAAATAAATAGCTACAGTACATAGAAATCAACTTGTTTAACATGCTCATAATGTAATAACATATATCTAGGGGGTTGCTTTTTTGGAAAAAACAGGTTATAAAACCATAGAAACCATAATTTTTCACTGGGTCCAATAGAAAAAAAAAATATTTTGAATAAAAGGCAGTATTTTCCCTTTTTCAGCATGGTATCTCAAACCTATCTCAAAGATATTAAGAAAAAATACGACCTACCCCCTACCCCTTTTTTTAAATCCAATCGATAGTGTCTTCAAAGCAAACAAGAAAAGCACATCCAGCCACATAGTTTTACCAAGATTTTACATTTCTTTTTTTCTTTGGTTTCTGGAACCATCCTACGCCAGACTCGAAACCTCGAATTATGACAATGTACAAGGCGAGTTAGCAAGCAAACTGACTGTTCTAGCAAAGTCGTCCATACGGGATAAGTGTTCAGTTTCTGATCACAGAAGTATTTAACTTGTTCTTGGGGTATTTCTTCAATGATGCACAAGCAACTGTGTAAAAGCAATCCTTTATCTGTTGGTAATGTGACCCTGTAAACGTTTCACATTGTAGTTTGAAAAGGAACAAAAGTTGACTGAACAGTATCATGAAGCTCTATTAGCTTGGCAATTTACTCTACTCTGACCAAACAGAAATGTCACACAAACTACAATTCATACATCCTTCTCTGAGGTTAATATATCTTGTTTTCCTTGCAACATAAAACTCTCATTCTTCTGTCAGCTGTCATTCTGACTGTCATCTAACAACAGCTTTTGGCAGGTGACTTTCAGCTTGGTGAAGAAACTACATGGGTAATTTTAAGCATTTCAGAAGTGTCCTTCTGAGCTTGCTCTGAATTGAGTAGGACTGAAGTGTGGCATTATTAGAGTTTCATGAACATGCAGCTGTGCATAAAGACTAACATTCAAGGTCAAGATTTCAATTACTTTTTTTTGATCTATATTAGTTGCTATTCATGGTCATTATATTGATTAGCATGAACAGCACATTTTATTATTTCTCCTTTTGTGATAAAAAAGGACATACAGTAATGCACTGAAACAGTACAAGGTTAAATAAATGATTACTGCCTTTTAATTTTTGTGTAAACTATACTTTTAGGGTCTTACCTTTCAACTTTATTTGCAAACAAACTGCTTTTTTAACACTGATGGTTAGATGTTGTAATACTTATTCAACATTTAAAGTGGTAATTCAATCTTAGAAAGTCATTTGAAATCAAAAATGTGTTTTTCCTTGGCATACAAAATAATTTATTAATTACCACCAACACCAACAACTATATGCAGCAGATGCCCTTCCA
Organism: Danio rerio; assembly: GCF_052040795.2. Classification (NCBI taxonomy): domain Eukaryota; kingdom Metazoa; phylum Chordata; class Actinopteri; order Cypriniformes; family Danionidae; genus Danio; species Danio rerio. The sequence goes on from NC_141038.1 coordinate 40,688,344, forward strand.
GCCGCAACCCATCACAGGAAAACACCCACACACTCTCATTCACACACATACACTACGGACAATTAAGCTTTTCCCAATTCATCTTTAGCGAATGTCTTTGGACTTGTGGGGGGAAACCGGTGCACCCGGAGAAAACCCATGAAGAACATGCAAACTTCACACAGAAATGCTAACCGACCCAGCCAGGGCTTGGATGTTGTGATGGAACTATTATACTAGATTACGGGTGCTTTCACACCTACACTTTTGTTTCGGAACCTGTCTCGTTTGCCCAGTTAGCGCGGTGCGTTTGGCATATGTGAACAGGGCAATCGCGCTCTGTTCTGCGCCAAAGTAATCGCTCCGAGACGCCTGAGTGAGGTGGTCTCGGCTCGATTGAAACGAACCCTGGAGCGGATCGATTGCAGTGAGAAAGCGATCCGATCCGAGCGCGTTTATCTCACAGTGTTTTATGGATATGTTATAGGCATACGGCTATATGAAGAGAGAATTATGAGTAAGGCGGAAAGTTTCGCGAGTCTCCGGATGCCCGCAAACAAGTGATGATCTCCTGGTAATCTCGCTTCTCCCTCCCAGTCCTCAAATGGGCGCGCCCTCCTTGCCACCAAACCACCACCTCGCCTGACAGCTGAGCGGGACAAAATAAACCCTGACTCTCTGACCAATGTGAGGAGAGTTTGCTCGCACTTGACTTGTTTTAGCTCTTTTGGTCCGATTAGAAACTTTGCAATGTGAAAGCGAACCGCTCCAAGAGCAAAGAGCAACAAAGTAACACTTGTAATCTCTGTTTCGGAACAACTGAATCGATTCACAGGTGTGAAAGCACCCTAAGAAACTATATCTCTGGTGAGACAGGCTTGTATTTTTTTTATTATTGCATTTTTTTATTGCATAAAATACTATCATACTAAAATTATAAATTGCATAAGCTTGTTATTATGTTACATATTAAAATACGTATAAATAAATGGTAACAAAGTAGATGTTAAATAAAACAATCATGTGTCAACAGTGAGCAATTGTTTCTAGATACAGTTGAAGTCAGAATTATTATGACCCTCTGAATAATTTTTTCTTTTTCAAATATTGGCCAAATGATGTTTAACATAGCAAGGACATTTTTACAGTATGTCTGATAATATTTTTCCTTCTTGAGAAAGTCTTATTTGTTTTATTTTGGCTAGAATAAAATCAGTTTTTAATTTTTAAAAAGCATTTTAAGGTCAAAATTATTAGCTCCTTTAAGCTATCTATTTTTTTGATAGTCTACAAAAGAAACTGTCGTTATACAATACCTTGCCTAATTACCCTAACCTGCATAGTCAACCTAATTAACCTAGTTAAGCCTGTAAATGTCACTTTAAGCTGTATAGAAGTGTCTTGAAAAATATTTAGTAAAATATTATTTACTGTCATCATGGCAAAGATAAAACAAATCAGTTATTAATTATTATTATTAATATTATTAATACTACTATGTTTAGAAATGTGTTGTTCAGGGTGGCTAATAATGCTGATTTCAACTGTAAGTGTTACAATTAGTTCTTCATTGCTTATTCATAATACCTAACTGATATTAGCAAATAATTTAAAAGGGTGACCCCTTTTAAAATAAGTTAAAAGTGTCATAAGCCTAAAACCTGTTAAAAGTTTCAATTTGACCTGGCTGTCATTTGAAACCCACCTCTAGACTCCAGTGGCCTGCTATTAACCTCTCTGAGTCACTTATAGCTAGTGGTGAGATTGTGACAAATGGAAACTACTGCAAACTGACAGAATCTAAGTAATTAGATTCTCTATTGCTGTCATCAGTGCAGAGGAGCTGCCAGATCCCCTCATGGATCAAGTTATGAATATGTTCAGGCTATTTGTGGGTGTGAAGTTTTTGCTTGCATTTAATAATACTGAATTAGGATCAAAAGCAATATGTCCCCCAGATACTCACATTTTCAACTAAAATTATGAGTTTTAATTTAAACAAAAACATCAAACCACAACTTGGTAGCCTACCTAAAAAAACACACTTTAGTGACAATGAACGTTTGAAAATTGTAGGTGTTATGGAGTTTTTTGTAAAAATAAGTTGCAATGAATCATCTGTTGTGGATTGACCTAATGTGATGAATTGACAGTGGGTTTGGCCTTTGTGTCTACTCAAATTTAAATCCAAAAGAAACAGAAGGTCTTGGCTGAACAATTTTTTGTTTCTAATAGTGATGGCAGATTTGCGATCAAGATATTCAGTTACTAAAGCAGTACATTGATAATAGCGCGCAGGATTCAATCGGTGGTGAACCGAACACAAACAATACATGACAACCAGTGTCATCTGAACCAAACTTGGACAACAGAAAGCACGGGTAGAACAAGGGCTTAAATGAGAGGATAAAGGAAAACACAAGTTTATTTTAGCAAAAAAATCATAAAGGAATTTGAATAGTAAGTGAATACTTCATTGGATACTACTGTACATTGAACAGGGATCACGCTTAGCTGGCACTGATCCCCAAAATGCGGGCTGACCGAACGGGCTTACCAACAATGTAATGGGACAAGCACTTGATGACTCCACCGAGTCAGGTGATTGGGGTCTCTTTAGGATTTGCCAGATGGGGAACTTGCTAAGCAGAGTAGAATGAGCGCACATATCTTCAGTTATGAAAAATGACCCAGCAAGTGTGTTTTGACACCAAACTTAGTTTCCTTAATTTACAGACCGAAATTACTCAGTACACGTGAAGAAAGCGGCTACACTCAAAGATTAGAAAATCTTATTAACCTGTTAGGTGTCTCCCAGCCAGCAGCTCTATAAATGTCTATTATAGAGGTGCTGTGTGCTAATGCCCAGGAGGAGGCAACTTTCCTTATGAGTGTGCTCTCACCCCCTTTCCCAGCACGCTGCCATTTTTGCGCCATGATGAGTATGCGTCAGCTGGTATGGATGAGCTCTCTCGGTAATGAACGATGCACAGTGTTTTTTAGTCATGAGGACTTCCAGAGGAAAGATAGTATCATGTGCCCTTGAAGCGCCTAAAATAAGCCAATCAGTGAATGGCCAAATATGTAGATTCCCACAATTTGAAGAGGCTGGAAGTGAGAAAGGAACCTGTCCTCTGACACTCTCGGGGGCCTGTGGCGAAGTGCACCGAAGCTGTGAGCTGGAAGGCAGCTGCATTCATCTGCAGGTCGTATGTCCTGCCCTCCAATGGGGAAAGAACGGTCCTCCTTTTCTTCAAGTAGCCTGCTTCAGGGTTGCTTTGTTGTCCGTTTACTAGACTTAATGGTACCCTGGAATGGGGCGTTGACTTTCTGTGAGGGGCCCGACATGGCCACTAGCCAGAGGAACGAGGTGGGGCAACGGAGCAGATCCTGGAGCCATGGTAAAGGCACTCTCAGTGAGGAGCAGCCAGCGATGAATGGGCTTGGTGGGAGAGCAGTCTTCTGAGCTCGCCAGAGGATGACCTGTTCCATTGTGCTCGGCTGTTCGACAAAAAATCCTGGGTAAGGTCTCCAACAGTACTGCCAATTAGGCCTGCCTGGGATATAGGCGTGCCATGAAAGCGGGCTTTGTCAGTGTGGTGCATATCTATTAGGGTAAGCAAAGGGTGGCATTTCTGGACGACTGTGTGGCCATCATTTTCTCAGGGCGCGGGCGGCAAACTTGTTTATGGGTGCATAGTCAACCACTATGGGTAGTTCATACATCAAGTCTGGGGAAGACCCACATTGAGGCAGCCCAGCCAGTGCTTGAGCTGATACTGTGGTGAAGGGCAATAGAGGGATAGCCCGCTGTGGTATTGGCTCTGGCCATGAGAGACACGTATAACTCACAGGCCTTGTTCCCACCACCTGGGGAATACCCTCTCGCTACCTCACCATTGAGGAAGGGGAATGACAGGGAGCTGGGAGTATTTACCTCTTATTTTAGCTCCCAATTTGCACCCTTTAGTCGGTCCAATGACAGGACTGGAGGACTGGCCATCTCCAGCCCTATCACCGAAGCAGCCTGGGAAAGCACAGCCATCATGCCCGACTCCAGATCCTTAATCACTCTTTACACCCCAGATATTGGTAGTAGGAATATTTTGTCATCTGACAAGACAAATCGCGCTCCGATGCCACAAAGGGTGTCAAATCTCTGGTGTCATCAAGTGGAAGTACGGGCATCCCGGGGGATGAACCATCACAACCTCTTAAAGCTTGGAGGAGAAAGAGGTCTGTGGGCCTGGAAGCAATGGAAATGCACCCACTGTGATCCTCAGATCAGAGTGCTGACTGATTCATGGGGAACAACAGGGCTCGTGAGCGCTTTCGCAAGTTTAAGCCACAATCTCAGCTGTGCAACAGATATCCCCTCGCAATAGGCAAGGCAAGGCAAGTTTATTCATATAGCACATTTCATACACAGTGGCAATTCAAAGTGCTTTACATAAACAAGAATAAAAAAGACAAGTATAAGAAAACAAAAAAACAAATAATAAAAACTATTAAAAATATAGATAAGAGCATGAGCTTTCTGCAAGCACCACATCAACATGCTGGACCTCCAGACATGTTATGCAGTACCTGTGCACATCATCCAGAGATAAGAACCACCGCATCCAAAAACCTTTTTTAAGGATATTGTCTTAAAAAAGACCTGTTGCCTGACCATGTTGCTCTCTTAAGGTCACCCAGCTTGAACTCCTCTGTCTGCATCGTCACCTGCACTGGATACATGCAGCTTGATCTCTCTGGATACAACTGAGCAGATGTTGTCTCTTCAGTTGTGTGAGGGTTCTGAAGGGCAAAGTCTGCCTCAATCTCGTGTAATTGCCATCAGTTGTGAGGGCTGTGCACTGCATTCATTTGGCCCGTTTTCTTATTCTTCAGAGTGATTGGTTATCCACCAATACCCCCAAAGTGTTGTCCTGACACAACGTTGGAGTTCCCTACCTAATGGGGAACTGACTGATTATGATTGCTTACTACATAATTTTGATATTTTGAGTCCTAACATGGGACAATTGTCATTACTGCATAGTGGATAAAGTCATTAAGTTGTAGTGTAAAAGAACCAGTAATTTGGTTTTTTAAACCTGCTCATTGCAACACACTGTCTGAAAGATTTGTATCCGCTATTATGTCCTGTCCTCTCTGCATGTTTCAGTTAAGATTACATGATACATCAAATAAAAAATACACATTTCAAAGCACTTCAAGAGACCTTTAAAAGGGATAGTATTATTACAACTACTACTACAACTACAACTACTATTACTAATAATAATCAAAACTACTTTTTTTAGGAAAGAAACAACATTTTCTCTAGAAAAAAAAAAACACTCACTAAAAACGTTAGGTTAAAAAGAATTTAATAGGTAACAAAACGGTGAGTTGTTTTAGCTCCAACCTGCTGTTGGGTTATTTTAATCCAGTCCATTAAGTCGTTAAGTTTAAACCAAATATTTGAATTAAAAAATATAGCTCATTTGTTGGGTTATTTTCGACAAAATGTTGCCCTAAACATTATCTATATAATAATAATAATAATAATAATAATAATAATAATAATAATAAATCTTATTTGTTTATATTTATCAAGTGTGCCAATATTACTGGAGGGCACTGCTCTGTATAATGACTAAAATAAAAATAATTTAAATAAATTATGGAGCAACTATGCAGGAAAACCCCTCCAGATGAACCCAGCTTGTGGCCATGCAATCTACATAAAAATGAAGCATATTATGCTCACAAGCATTCAGCTGACAACACCTATATGCAAGCTCGCATTTGTCATTCTGTGGCAGTCTAGACAATAATTAGACTTCGTTAGATCATCACACTTACTGCCTACTGTCTGTCGGCCACACCAGAATAAACAACATGTTATATATCACTATTGGTATTTCACAGCCACAGAAGCTTAAAGCTATTCCCAGTGTTTATTTCTTTAACAGACCAAGAGAGACTGTGATTACACTCTATAAGAAATAGCACACACACACACACACACACACACACAATGGGAAAATATGTTTGATATGTTTATATTTTTATTTTGCAATTGATAAGGATATTACTCATTTCAAAGTTGATTTTTCACTAAAACCTATAGTCTAATTGAATGTAACAAATCCAATGCAATACAGTGAAACCAATTTGAATTTGGTGTGCGTTCAGTGTTGCTACTATGCCATATATTTATTTAAAACATAGGCAATTTATTATATTAATAGCAGTGGTGTGCAAGTTACTTCCAAACTGTAATACAGTACATATTACTTGTTACTTTAATTTAAAAGTAATCATTTACCTTACAATATTACAGTCTCAATTGTACTATGTTATATTACTCCTGTATTACTTTTTAGTTACTTTCACCGAAATAACTACAGAATTAGAACTTAACATTCTAAAATGACCAAATGTACTGCAGAGCATTTTACATTTAGTAGGAAGCGATATGATATGGCAGAATGACCTATCTAGCCCCAATAGCAAAGAACTCTGGCCCAGATTTGGCATAAAGCTGGCACAGCAGGCATTCGTCCGGCACTGGCATACAGCACATGGGCCAAACATGGCCCAGGTTTGGCCGAGGTGGCAGAGTCTTACAGGCGGCACTCAAGACTTGGGCCAGATATCAAATGTAGTATTTGGCCCAGATGTTAAAAATGCCTATGTGGGCCACGTAAGTTTAGTCTATCTTTACCCAATTTTAAAATGCATTTAAATAATTTTTTTTCAAATATTTTTTTTTAGTGTGATTGTGTCAAAGTGGCTTGCCTGCTCCTTGACTAGAATGACGCTGATTGTGTATTGGGCGGCCCGCCAAGCGACGTCCTGGTACGGGGAATCCTTCTGTGGGGTAGGGTAGAAAGAAGGGGGGGATTGGTGGAGGGGGTGAAAAGTAGTGGGTGACAAACCTGTCCAACCTAACCACATCCGTGAAAGACCATCAGCGTTGCCGTGGGAGGTACCTGCGCGATGTTGGACCCGAAAATGAAAGTCCTGGAGCGCAAGGAACCACCTGGTGACACGGAGATTGGTCTCTTTGGCCTGGGACATCCACTGTAGTGGGGCGTGGTCGGTCACTAGTGAAGCTCCTGCCGAGAAGGTAGTAGCGCAGCTCCAGGACAGCCCACTTGATGCCAAGGGCTTCTTTCTCCATCGCTGTGTACCTGGTCTCTGCGGGTGTAAGCTTCCGACTGATGTATGTGACTGGGTGGTCTTCTCCATTCTGGACCTGTGACAGGACCACACCTAGCCCTGCGTCGGAAGTGTCCTTGTAGAGTATGAAGGGGCAGCTGAAATCCGGGGCATGGAGGACCGGTGCAGACGTTAAGGCTGTATTCTACGTCTGGAATGCATCTTCTGCCGCTGCAGTCCGGCTGCCCCTTCTTTGGCTGGTCGGACAGGGGACAGGCTATCGAGGAAAAGTTGGGAATGAAACAGCGGAAGTATCAAGCCAACCCCAAGAATGCATGTACCTGGGTTTTGATCTTTGGCCATTCCACTCGCTGTACTGCTTCCACTTTGTTGGGCTGTGGCTTGATCAACCCCCATCCTACTTGGAAACCCAGGTAACGTCTTTTAACAGTCTTTTCTTTATCCTCTCCTAATAGGGGTACCTGCCAATACCCCTTTGTTAGGTCCAGTTGCCGAGATAAACCTGTCCCCACCAAGACGATCTAGCAGCTCATCCACTCTGGACATTGGGTATCCATCAAAGCAGGAGATGTCATTTAGCTTGCGGACGTCGTTGCAGAAGCGGAGAGTGCCATCTTGCTTTGGTACCGTCACTATCAAGCTGGACCAGGGACTCCGAGATGGTTCAATTATTCCCAATTTCTTCATCTGTGATATTTTATCCTCGATATCCTGTCGGCAGGCCTCTGGTACTGCTGCCGAACTATTTATCCAGGAGGGGTCCAGGGAGAAACTGGTAGGGTTTCTCATACTCACAGGGTGGCGGAGCTTTCTGGTTAGAGCTCTGAGCAGGCAGTCGATCACCACTCGTTTAGTGACCTGGGAGGCGGTGGTGTTCTCTGATAGGAACCAGAGCTGTGCCAGTCTGGAGAGCCGTGTGACTTGTACTCGGGCGGGACCTGCTCATCATTTGACCATTGCCAGAACTGCTGGGCTGCTCTGATGGGAGAAAACCTAATCCTCGCTAATATCTCTCCTTTTAATATCTCATAATCTTTATTTTGTGGGGTTTTTAGTGAATAATAAGCATGTTGCGCTTCACAAGTCGGAAATGGAGCCAGGATTCTCACCCATTCATTTTTATCCCACAGCTCTTTGGTGTGTAGATATGCCTCGATGTCATCCAGGTCGCTGAGCTTCGTAAGGTGGTGGTAAGCAGTACTCCTGGCAACCAGAAGAGGCACATGATGTCTCAGTTCTTTCTAGTCTGGTGGTGATTTTGTCCGAGAGCTGTTGTTGCCGGGACACCACATCTGTGAGCTGCTGCAGTAGTTCCTCCATTACGTCGTTTTCCAGGGAGAGCGAGATGGCAAACTGCAAAAACAAACAACAAGTGTCAGCAGTTGATGGAATCCTTAGTTTCACTCCTATAAAGTGTTCATTCTCGACCAGTGTAGCAGGGTGGAGCGAAAAGGCAGACACAAGTTGTAAATGAACACCCCTAGAAGGGCGTTATTTACAGTGAAGTGGAGGTGAAAGTGCGAGGAGTGCAAAGGAGTGCAGGTGTCTTCGGTGAACTTCCTTTGGTCCCAGTGTTGCCGTGCTTCAGGTGAGTTGTGGGTGAGTTGATGGTGAAATGTTTTCTTGTTTTATTCCGTACTGCTGTGAAACGCAGATCGCTCGATCCGATAACTCCATGCTTTCTGTATGAGAGAGAGAGAACTCTTAGAGTCAGGGTTAGCGGAGAGGCTTCTCACCGTCAGTTTTATTTGAGGTGTTTTTATGCTGTGGGAGCTGATGAGTTCCAGTTGCAGGCGATTGGCATGATTGCGTCCAGGTGGCTTGCGTGCTCCTTTCCCAGGATGATGCTGATTGTGTATTGGGAGGCCCACCACAATAGCTTGATCATATTAATGTTAGACACAACAGGCCTTTTTGTAAACTCCAATGCCATGTCAAGATGCAGATTTTGTTTCCTTTCTTATTGTAGCCATTATTGTTTTCACTTTAAATTCAAGTGACTCACAGCACAAAACTGTCATGCAAACAGTAAGCATGATGAACATATATTTCTTAATATAATGCTCGTGCACCGATTTCCTCTGTGGACAAAACTGCTTGCAAATTCTCAAATATACGCTGCTCTTTTGCAATTTTTCTCACACGCTCTCAAATATGCACTGCTCATGCACAAATTGTCTTGCGCGCTCCTAGTACACTGCTCGCTCAGTAAGATTATATGCAGACTCACAATTGTCTTGTGTTCCTTCTTCCTTTTGTGCTTTTTAATATGAATTATATTGGTACACTATATATTAACAATAACAAAAATACTAAAATAGACTTTTATTTTCATATTATTTTTCTTTATCTAATAAACCATAACATTTTTGGCTGTATGTTATATGATAAGATATTTCTAGTTTCAGACACTTAAAGACACAGTGAATAGATGTTGAATGTAAAGAACACATTTTATTTTAAAAACATTTATTAAACAGTTAAAAGTTGCACCATACTAATAAAAAAAAAAAAACATTCAAACAAATATAAAACTAATGCAAGCAGATCTCTAACTAATAAAAAATAGGGAAAACTTGATAAGGTATTATAGCCTACTGTACTATTCACTCCTAAAATAAATCTCACTATCAATCCCATTCTATCATGGCAACTAAAATAAAGTGAACCAGTCTCTGAAGTCTTCCACATTGTTGATGAGATTTTGGAGGATGTTTTCCCTGCCATCCTTTTCATTTTGAGAAGATGATGTTCCACTGGGCCCCTGAAAACTATTGGCATGTACAGTGTTTTGAACAGTACTATAGTAAAGTACTTCAATTAATCTAATGTGGTAATACTATAGTTGCTATGGCAACAAGTGTAATATAAACAAATGACCCAGTGCTGCAGTTTTTTTTTTTTTTTTTTTTTTTTTACAATATAGGGTATATTATTCTATAATTCACCACACTTTAGTGTGGTAAACTACACTTCGTATTTCATTTTATCAGTTCACTTTTCTTAATACTACAGTATGCTAAACATCCATTAACAAGTTGTAAATAATAATAGCCTAAAACATAGACGTATAACTATTACTCAAAAACATTAGTATTTATTATAGAATTTACCCTAACCTGTAGGTAAATAGTGTAGCAACAACCATATCAACCTTCTTGGGATAACAATTTAACAGGAGGATCTCTGAAGAGCAAAAGCATGAAAAGAGGAGGAAACACAAGGCACAAATTTTAAGTCTGCATCATCTGACGGAGAGTGAGCAGATCATTCACACGTGAGCAGCCAGTGTTTTGAGTGCACGCGAGGAGTTTTATCCATGAACAGAGGAAATCGACGCGTTCGCTCGCTCGCTCGTATTACATGCGCTCTTGACTTGTACTGCTCTTACAACATTTGTCAGTGAAATAATGCCATATGCTTGAACGTCCATCTCGTGAATAAACTATTTTCTGCCATTTTCATCTATTTGCAGCTTGTCCGCTGCGCGTCAGGGCTCAACGTTATTGTGAACTCAGACTTCGAGCTCAGAAGCTGAAATCATTCCGCGTTCAAAGTAAAAAGTTTCCATAGCCAGAGGGAGATTGATGACAACACATGCGTATGTTCGCTAATCACGAACAGTAAATAGAACTGCGATATTTTCATTTGTTAATCTCTTGCGGGCAAAAAGTTTTTTTGTAAACCATACGTTACTGAACATGTATCGAGTAAAATATTACTGAAAATTTATTAGTAATGCCTTAAACTACAGCGCTACAGGAAAAAGTAATACGTTACTGTAATACATTACTTTTGTAATGCATTGCTCCCAACACTGATTAATAGTCATATGCCTGAATGTAAGTCAATTACTTTACATTTCAGATGAATTTGAAGGATTCTGCCTTGCATGTTATTATTTAATTTTGGTGCTTTTTATTTAAATGCAGTTATTTAGGGTTTTTCCAAAATCACACTTTAAAATATTAATAAATATTAACAAGTACTTTTTTAAAGATCATACTCATCTTGCACATGCTAAATTTATATCTACATGTCTAACAATTTAAAAGTAAATGCACATTTTCAGTAAAGTAGAAATTTTTACCCTTTATACCATATGATTTAAATATAATTTGCTGTATTCTTTCCCAGATTTATTTATTTATTTATTTATTTATTTATTTATTTATTTATTTATTTATTTATTTATTTATTTATTCATTCATTCATTTATTTATTAATTGTTTGTTTGTCTAGTATAATGAAACTTTGCTATGACTTAATAATGAATTAATTAATATGCTGACCAGTCAGGGCAGAAATTAGTTGTGTGTAAATCTGAATGACAAATGTGTACCCGCCAAGTGTCATTGCTTCGTTTCACCCCCAATTACCTGGCAAATAAATTCCACCACCTGAAATGAGAAAGATTGTACCATCTGCTGCTTCTGTCCCACTTTGGCTTCAACTCATCAAACATTCATTTCCACAAAAGCTCCTATGGCTTCTTAATTTGCAAGCCACATTTTTAGGTCTAGAGTGGAGTTTGGAACTCATACTGTAACATACTGTACTGTAGAGTGGACAGCCAACAATCTCTGGGGGTTATAGTTATATAAAGATGCCATGCACACACACACACACACACACACACACACACACACACACACACACACACACACACACACACACACACGATGACATTTGCTGTTTGTTCAAACTATTTTTTTTAAATCAACTGGGACAACACAATTATGCTGTATTTTTGTGACACCTTAATTGTTTCATGTTCAGTTCACTTAAATTTGTGCACAATGAAACAATGAAACCCAGCATTGTTTACAGAGCAGCAGGGCCTCCTGCAGTTTGGGACCTGGGGGCTATTCCATAAACCAAACTTACAAAAAAAGCAAGGCTTATTTTGGTAAGTCAGGGTTATTAATGGCGGATTCGATGTCATTAATCAAATTTACGATAGTTCAAACTTAGTTAGCATGGCAACTTATGCTGGGAAACTAGCTTGGTCCAGAGCAGGCTAACTCTCAAGCTAATCTTAAGTTCAAGCCAAATGAAAGTAATGTTAACATTCACCTGCCATATTCTGGTGCCATTTTAATTCACTTAACCTCTTTAAGTCACTTAATAGCAAAAGAAAATAAATAAATAAATAAATAAATAAATAAATAAATAAATAAATATATATATATATATATATATATATATATATATATATATATATATATATATATATATATATATATATTCCAAACTTTGCATTGGTACTGAATAATCTAATGTAAATGCACAAAAATATTATTGTAAAGCATCTTGTAGAAAATATTAATTTAAAAGAGAAATCTGTGATGGGTGTTCTTCTCTCTCTCTCTCTCTCTCTCTCTCTCTCTCTCGATATATATATATATATATATATATATATATATATATATATATATATATATATATATATATATATATATATATATATATATATATATATATATTTGGCTTAGTGCCTATATTAATCTGGGGTTACCACAGCGCAAATAGACCCCAGATCTTGGTTTCTCACTGCCTGTGTTTTCCATCTTTTATATGTGGCCTCAAGATATAATTACTAGACATCCTGTTTTTTTCACCAGGACAATAATATTGTATTATAGCTCTGTTTTTATGGACCGTTTCCACTGAGTGGTACAGTACGGTGCGGTACGAGTCACCTTTATCAGGTTTGCGTTTCAACTGCCAAAAGGTGGGCATGGTGTATGACAAAGTTTCAGTCGACATTCTTGCTCAAGAAAATATCAAAGTAAAGCTGTGCAGGTCGTTCACATATCATATAAGAAGCACTTCTCTCAAAACAGAGGCTTTATACACATATTCATTACTAATCTTTCTATGTACAGGATTTGATTATAACTGTAGATCACATATAAAAATAAAATGCGAAATAGCCTACTGTAACCTCTGTGATTATATAAAATAAATATAAAAGGGAATTTATATGAACTGTTGTGATTGCCAGTGGGCTTGTCTCCGCTGGCGATAACTTCCTGTAGTTTTTGCCGATTGCCAGCAGGGTTTCCTAAATACATAACCCTGGACACATAACCCTCGTCGTGGCTGTCGGCATCGCTGACGCGCACCTCTCAAAAAAATGTAACTGTACGTCTCAACGATGCATAGCGCCAGCTCTGTGATTGGACGGCTTGGAAGTGCTGACAAGTGTGGGTGGGACTGAGAACCGCGTGTCCGTTGGAGCGACTGTTTACAAGTGTCGAGTCCCGTGAAGGAGTTTGAACCACTTGTGCATTCAGGAAGTGTTCAGAAAAAACAAAACACCAGCAAAGAAAATTGACACAGAGGAACATAAACACCACACTGCCAACTAGCATTTCAAAGTGTTAATGCAGTACAACAGAAACAGTGTGCAGAAAAATAAATGCATAGCTACGCGCGTTGCATGCATCTTGTGTCACGCCGATCACTTGACGCAGAAGTATAAACCAGGCTTACCGCGTAGCCTATGCATGGACGCATAGCCCTTGCCGTGGCCGTTGCTGATGCGCACCTCTTAAAACATTTAACTACACGTCGCAACGGCGCGAAGCTTTGTGATTGGTCGGATTGGTAGCGCTGACAAGTGTGGGTGGGACAGAGAGCCGTACGAGTCCATTAGAGCAAGTGTTTACAAGTGTCGAGTCCCATGAAGGAGCTCTAGATCAGGGGTGTCAAACTCAAGCTTGAGCCACTTGTACATTAAGGAAACATTCAGAAAAAAACAAAACACCAGCAAAGAAACTTCACACAGAGTAACATAAACACCTTACTACCCGCTAGCATTTGGGAAGTGTTATTGCAGAGGAACACAGACAGCACGCAGAAGTATAAATGCGCTGCAATATGCAAGGCATGCGCCGTGGGTCGTGCCGATCACTTGACGCAGGAGTATAAATCAGGCTTAAGTCGAAAGAAAGTGAGTGAGTGATTGAGCATTTGCTTGCTTGGTATATCTTTTCTTCTCTATACTTAATTTAAACAATTTCATTTAATTTACAAATATTGTTGAGAAATTTTCATATTTATTCAATGACATGTAAAATAAATTTGTTGTCAAATTATTTTTGATTTAAGAAATTTAATTAAAAAAAATAAAAGCTCTTTTAAAATGTAACACATTATGTAAACTGTAATGAATGTGAATATAATAAATGTCATTTTACTTATATTTTACTTAATTCTATGCAGTAGGACTTGCAGATAAATAGACGGACGGACGGACGGACGGACGGACGGACGGACAGACAGACAGACAGACAGACAGACAGATAGATAGATAGATAGATAGATGTTTGATTGTAATGTCTTAATATTGTATTATTGCTTTTACTGTATATTGCACATCTCTTTTTCACTTTTAGACATTTAGTCACCTACCTCAAGATAGCCCTAAGAACACAATACAAGGGTGCTACAACACACATGAATAGTGTGATACTGCCAAAGTGCTAGATAATGTCACTGCTCACTTAAAGTAAGAGATGTTGAGCCATCAGGTGGCTCCATCAACTCAGCTCAAATTGAATTGTAGTACTGGATTGTAAGGAAAGATGCCAAGTAGAAAAAGTAGGGAGGATGACTTTAAGATTGGGATGAGTGTGTGTACAATGAGAAATGTGTCTCAAGGCATCATTTGAGAATAACTGTTGAGTTCGCTCTTCAGATAGTGTCTTCTGGCAGACTTAGAGAGCGAGAGGGATGTGAAAGCATCTGAAGCAGCAGATTGCAGCGATTGGGATGTACTCTTTGATGAAGGTTTGAAGGAAGCAGGGGGAGGCCATTGGCACAATTGCAGGTTAGAAAAGAATCTTGAATTTAAGTGTCGTGACGCCTACTGGCAGCCAATGTGGTGTGACATTGAAGCATTTCTATCCCCAAATTCTTTCACCTCACACTTTTCAAAACTATAAAAGACTGGCATCCATCTGTCTAGCAATTTACTGAACTGTAAGAAATTCAGCACAGGTAATTCGTTTTAGGAGAAAAAGCTCTTCTTTTTCAATAATAAAAAAAGGTTTCTCTGTCTGTCTGTCTGTCTGCCTCTCTCTCTCTCTCTCACTCTCTCTCTCTTTCTCTCTATCTATCCATCCATCCATTCTTCCATTCATCCTCTCATTCATCTATCTCGAATCATTATAGATGCGGTGCTGATGTGTTGCTGCGCTGTGTTACTTGTCCGGTGTGCCGCTGGCTTTATAATCGCTAAAGAAGCCAGACATTAACGTAATTGCATGGACCATTATGGCACACTCCATTACATTGACAGGTGATGAATAACTGAATAACTATTATCCTGCAAAATAATATAGATTATTTAAAGTCACCCTGTAAAAACAATAAATAAGTTATTAAAACTATAATGTTTAATTTTTTTTAAAATATATAAATAAATAAAAAATTAACCTGTTTTGGTTTGTGCTTCAAAATTGCTCTTTGTAAACTGACATTTCCACATTAAAATTTAATCTAGAATTAATTAATATATATCAAACATTAAAGCATTATACCAAACATTAAAGCAGAATTTGCAGTGATTGCTGGTTTTCCCAATGTAATCTGAGCGATCTACTGCACGCACATTGCTATAAAGATGCCATCTGAAGATAATATTTGCATAGGCTCATTCAATAAATGTTCAAATAAAATGTGATGCTCAAATGAGCTTAACATAATACACTCCCTTGTTAATGATTCCTACTTGTCTTCCTCGTGATAAAGAGTTGGCAAAATCTGATATGTAATGGGGAAAAAAGAAAAATGAGTTCATCAGACGCTGGATTCGAACCAGGTTCATGAACGATGGTTTAAAAGCATGTTGCCACGTGCTTTACAAGCCACTAGTTATTAAAACTATTATGTTTAGAAATGTGTTGAAAAAATCTTCGTTAAACAGAAACTCTAACAAATACAGCAAATAATACTGACTTTAACTGTATTTTCTCTCTCTCTCTCTCTCTCTCTCTCTCTCTCTCTCTCTCTCTCTCTCTATATATATATATATATATATATATATATATATATATATATATATATATATATATAACCAACCATCGTTATACAATAACTTGCCTAATTAACCTATACTGCCTAGTTAACCCAAGTAACCCAGTTCAGCCTTTGAATGTCACTTTAAGCTGTATGGAAGTGTCTTGAAAAATATCTAGTACAAAATTATTTATTATCATCATGGCAAAGATAATAAATCTGTTATTAGAAATAAGTTATTAAAACTATTATGTTTAAAAATGTGTTGAAGAAATCTTCTCTCCTTTAAACAGAAATTGGGGGAAGAAAATAAACTGGGTTGCAAATAATTATATATATGCAAACAGAGATTCCAATCATTCAATAAAAGCATAGAAACTGTAATTCTGCTTAAAATTTTAAGTTGTAAAGAAACAAAATATACAGCAGAATAAAAAAAGAAAATAGTCTGGTAAAACAGTAACTAAATTTATTTTCTAATGACAACTAATTTACACCACTGAACAAAGCAGAAGTGTAAACCAGTGCAGTTCAATCTTTCAGATACAGATATCAGTTAGGAAATGGACCGGGTTTATGAGGACAATAGAATTCCTCTTCTAGAATTCCAAGAATTCTGGAAGAAGAAAAATCCATTCAGAACAAGTTATGTCATTCTGATTTAAAATTACAAGGCCGTTTCTTCAAACAAAACAATCAAGAATGAATCATTCAAAGCAAAAATCAATAATCATCTTCCATCTACTTCATTCTTTGGATATTTTTGACAATAACATCGCATTTTCAAAAGTACTGATAAAATACAAAGGCTCAATATCCGAGTGGAATCATTCTCAGTGGTACAGGTTTCATTCACTTTATGGCCTGCTGTTTGCCCAGAATTTAATGGATTTTTTTTTTTTTTTTTTTTTTGCTGTGTGTGATGATGCAAATGCTATCTCATCTACCACATTTTCATTCCATTGCAAAGACAAACATAATCATGTTACTCCTCTGCACCTAAGTGAGAACCTACTAATTCAACGTTTTATCGTGTTCAGCCAAAGTCCCAGCCCATAAACCTCTAATCAAGCCATAACAAGCATATTAAAATGGAGTCAGACCTGAGATTATCAGCACCACTCTGTATCACACTGCTGCGCTGTTTTAATTTTTCCACAGGGAAGGTGCTTCTTGCGAAATTCAATTATTTTCTACCTCAACAGTTTCCTTAAACATGAAAATGGCGACTGTGTTGCAACATTTGCATTTATTTTCCAATGTCCTCTCATTAGTTCAAGAAAAGGGGTTAAGCTTAAACTAAGTTGCTTAGAGATTGCTATTCCACATGAGAGATCTTGTCAGAGATGCAAAAATGCAAAGATTGTTAATAGGAATGTGATTTGTATATAGCAACCTCTTCACACTTATAAAGATGAATGGCATATTGCATGGCACCCGGACATGGGGATGAAGTGTATCTTGGCTCTTTTACTTTCGAAGCCCGGGAGAATCATTAAATCAGAGAGATGATTCAGCAGCCTGTTTAAGTATAGCACCGCATCTCCATTTCACCGGGCAATCATTTGACTCAGTTGGACAGCAAGAAGTAAAAAATTGTGTGCCTGCAATAAGAATGAAGGCGCAGTGTCAACATGCTATTTTTTTTTTTCGGGGGACAAGAACAGGACCAGTACAGGAAAAGAAGTGGTCGGCATCATTATCCATCGCAGGAAAAAAAAGTACAGATGGATAATAATGCAGGTTTAAACTCTTCCCTGTTCCATCTTTCTTGTTACTTAGTGTGAAAGCTGTATGATGACATAATACTGCTTCATGAAGAATTATATTGTAGAATGTGAGATCATTTACCATGCTTACTTTAAGTCACTGTGGCTCTTTTATTAAATGTAATGAACTACTTCTCCTGCCAACTTGTTGGCATATAGTAAGTTAAAGCTAACTCACCTGGTCTTATTTGACAGCCACCTAGAAATCCATCTAATAAATGTGCTATTTTTAATTGGTTGTAGTCTGTGTACATATTACTGTTGATCATGTAAATCATGTAAACAAAGTAAATGCAATTGTAAAAATATCTAAACAGTCTTTTCCAACACTACTTCGAAGTTTTTTCCTCAAACCTGCTCCAGCAGACTAGCCTGAGCAGTGTTCCACTTCACCTTAATGTCCTTTCTTTGCAAACTTCCCTTAGCCTGGTTTTCGCCTATGTGCATCATTGCATCACTTGTACAATGGATTAAACTGGAACATTCTGAGCATGTAATCACAAGTACCATAGCAATTCATTAATGTATTTAGAATTAGTTTTATTTATATTATTACTTTTTTATCTGTTTTATTCTATATACTTGCGAATGATCAGGCTGTTAGAGATGATTCATAAAGTTTCATAAATACAATATCTAAAAAAAAAAAAAAAAACTTTAACAAAGCATCAGTGGGGCGGCATGGTGGCTCAGTGGTTAGCACTGTTGCCTCACAGAGAGAAGATCACTGGTTTGAGTCCCGCCTGGGCCAGTTGGCATTTCTGTGTGCAGTTTGTATGTTCTCCCTGTTTTCGCGTGGGTTTCCTCTGGGTGCTCCAAATTCATCCACACTGTAAACCCTAAAAAGTTAAGACTACTCAAATGATTTGAGGAAAGTGATTGCCTTAATTACCTGAGTTGACCAAATGTGGTCTCTTCATTGAATTAACTTAAATGTTTAATTACAGATATGGCTAATAAAATGGTTAGATTAATACTTCAATTTTTTTCAACTTTTATATAATTTTCTTACTTCCAGGGTCATTTATATCGTTTATATTTAGAGTTGATATTTAGCCGCACCATGTTGGTGTTTTGTAACATCTAATTTTTACAAGGTAGGTCATTAGCCCGATGCTCAACCCCTTAACCTGAAGGGCTAGGACATACCCACATACACTATGGACAATGTAGCTTACCCAATTCACCCTTAGTGCATGCCTTTGGACTAGTGGGGGAAACCGGAGCACCCAGAGGAAACCCATGCCAACGGGGAGAACATGCCAACTCCACACAAAAATTCCGTAACACTTTTTAATAACTACATACCATGAACCATTTATTAAGCATTAGCAAATAGTGAAATCCTTATCTGGTAAGCATTAACGCTACAGTAATAAACATTTGTAAACAGTTTATAACTGCAGCTACAAATGCTGTATTCTTGACTTATAATCACATTTATAATGTGCTTAATAGCTGTACTTTCAAATTTTGTTAATGATTTATTTTTTATTACTACATTATGTATCACATTATTTACCAACCAGTTATTTACGAATAGTTGGTTGTTTTTTTAAGATCATTCAGAATGAGTTAGTAAATGATTAATAAACTATTCAAATTAGCATTTATAATTCTTGTTATTCATGCATATACAGTACTAACATTTAATTTGTTGTTAATGAATACTTTATTAACTCAACTTCATCCAGCTTTGTGACCTAATCTAAAGAGGATTATGTATGCTTAATTAATTCCTTATAAATGACAATTAAAGGCTCAGTTAAATTTTAAACAGGAAAAAACAAACAAAATTTTAGGTAAATTGAATTTTTAGGTAAGATTGCAAAGGTGTATTGTTCATTTGATACCATTTTTTTATTTGTCATTTATAAGGGATTTATAAAGCATAAATAGACTTTAGTTTTGTTCACAAAACTGCATGAAGTTGAGTAAATAAAGCATTTATAAACATACATGGTAACTATTACTACATGCCTGCATAATAAGATATATAAACATTCTTTTTAATAGTTTTTTAATCATTTACTAACTCATTCTGAATGATCTTATAAACCACGACTTCTCTTAAATACAAATGGTTTGTAAATAATGCAATACTTTATTTTGCTATTATACTATAATCTGCTTACTAATGTTTATTAATGTAGAGTTAATGCTTAACAAGTAATGAACTCACTATGCTATAATGCTTACAGATTTTTTTCTTTCAATTGTTTTGCCACAAATTTCCGAACCCTGATGTCAATTTTCAAAACTCTAGATACAAAACTCTAAATATCCACTACTTTTAACGCAGGCTCTCCAGTGTTCAAAACTCTGCATGCTGTGTTCATTTCCTTAAAAGAAGTCTTGCATTTGCAGGATCATTGGTTCACATAATCCTTTTATCATACAAATACTACAGGGACACAACGTTAGATCACCAGCACACAATATGCACATTGTTTCAATAAACAATCTTTAACAATCATGAAATATTGTTGTTTAAAATGTATGGTACAGGTTTTATTATGGTTTATACATAAGTGTAGAAGGAACAGTACAGGCAGTGGATACACTGAACTAGTTTTATTCATTCCATCATAATTTAGGTTTAGTGTAATTTTTTTCTCAATGCACAGTCTGCACGTCCCCATATAAAAAGCTGATAAATGGCAACAAATGCAACTTACCATTGGATTCCATATACTGTATATAAAATGTCATAATTTGCCAAAATAGTGCAAAAATCACTTTTTACATTTTTTTTTTTTTTTGTGTGCGTGCACACAATCAGCGGAATCTGCAACAGGTGCATGTGAGTGGATTTTCTCTATTTTATTTGTTGAACAGATTTGATTATATTATTCTAGGAAAAGTTTGTAAAATAACAATGTTTTTTTTCTGTAAACATTTTAATAAAAAATATTTTTAGATTTATTATTTTTTGCACTTTATTTCAACAAAGAAATTTTTATCGTACTATTATGGTTTTTCATAAAAAATCGTAAAATTATGCAGAACGTGGTATTGACGCAGGCATCATCAAATGTTTTTATATCTGTTGCTTAATTCCAACAGAAACATACTAATAAATGCAATATATATATATATATATATATATATATATATATATATATATATATATATATATATATATATATATATATATATATTTATATATATATATATATATATATATATATATATATATATATATATATATATATGTAAATTTCAAATTTTAATTACAACCCAAAATAATCCAACCCAACATAATTCTAATTATATATATATATATATATATATATATATATATATATATATATATATATATATATATATATATATATATATATATATAAATATATATATATTTTTTTTTTTAATAGCTTAAAGTGAAAAGTTATTAATGCAACAGTATACACAAGTGCTAAGGGCTCTTTTTATGGTACTGGGTTTCAGCGATAAATCCCTAATATTTACTCCCTTTCTGCTCTGGGGATGTTGTTTCTCTCTACTAAAGATGTAAAGTGCTACAAGAGCTGCAGATGATTTGGTTATTGTATCAGTATCAAAAATAGTTTGCAAAGTAATTTCTCTAAAGCATGGCTGAAAACAAGAATGCAGGCAATGTTTTGTGTGTGTCATGCCAACTATTTCATGGAAAATTATTTATTTAGAGGAAGTTGTACAATTTGTACAATTTAGTATAATTTTCATATCACTCAATGATAGTTAGCTGTACGGGTGGGGTTTGGTGTGAATTATTCATATGGTAATTGGTCATTTGTGCTGTGTTTCACATGAATTACCCATTACATTTACAACACATAAAAATGTGACATCAGACTTGTCAGGCAGAGCCTTATATGACTCTGAACAATCATTTAATATTATGTTATGCACATTTTGTTTATTTCGCTATTCAAATTATAAAAATGGTCCACACCTCACCTCAAAAACAAAAGAAACTTGAATCCACATACAGTATTTTTTTTTTCTCTGTCACATGGCCCTCTGACATTTATAAATGTAAAAATAAGAATAGTCTGTTAAAACTTCTCCTCTTACCTTTTAATATTTATATCCAAATTTCAACTGATCATAAATTAAACCTTTTAATAGGAAAAAATGACCCCCCCTCTCTCTCTCGCTCTCTCTCTCTCCCCTTCTCTCTGTGCTGTAAAGTACAACTGCTGCCCAAAGGGAAATTTATAATCATTCCGAGCTCACCAAAAAGTATTGCCTGCACCTCTTGTAAACCCCTGTAAAAGTAAATAAATATTCCCCCATCTAAAACATTGCCAAATAAATATACACTAGTTTAGAGGGGCAAAACTATTTTGATGTATAGTGGTATATGGAGGTGTCATAAGTGTACAGTTTAAGTACAATTTCTGTCAAAAACAAGAGGTCAAGGGTATGTTAATAAAATCTTCTCTCATCTACTTAATGAAATGGAATGGATTTTAAATGGAGACAGGTATTATGTCTTGGAGAAAATGTGGGTATGTTCTGGGTACATTCACACAACGTTCGTTCATTCATTCATTCATTCATTCATTCATTCATTCATTCATTCATTCATTCATTCATTCATTCATTCTTTGGTGTTGTCTCTTATTTGTCAGAGGTTGACACAGCAGAATTAACCGCTAACTATTCTGACATTTGTTTTACACAGCAGAATTAACCGCTAACTATTCTGACATTTGTTTTACACAGCAGATGCCCTTCCAGCTGCAACCCAGTACTAGGAAACACCCATTCACATATGCACTCATACACTACCTACAAAGATCTTGTTGTCGATCCCAGTTGTAAGAGCAACAAATAAAAACTTGACTTCTCATTGATCATATGTAAAAGTAGCAGAAGGTAGATTTTCCAGATGAATTATCTGTTGAACTGCATCCCAATAGTCACAAATACTGCAGAATACCTATTGAAACCCGCGTGAAACCAGGGTTTTCACAAAAATCAGTCAAGTTTGGTGAAGGAAAATTTGCAAAGATATGCAGAGTGGATGGCAACATCAATAGCCTGAGGTGTTAGGACATTTGTGCCATTAAATTGAAACCACAGAAGAGGGCAAATTCTTGAGCAGGATAGTCCTCCTTTTCATACTTCAGCCTCTACATCAAAGTTCCTGAAAGCAAAGTGCTCTAGGATTGGCCAGCCCAGTCACCAGACATGAATATTACTGAGGATGTCTGGGGAAAGATGAAGAAGGAGGCGTTGAAGATGAATCCAAAGAATCTTGATCAACTGGAAGTCCTGCAGGAACGCTTTCTTTGCCATTCCAGATGGCTTTATTAATACATTATTTGAGTCCTTGCAGAGATGTATGGATGCAGTCCTCAAAGTTTATGGGAGTCATACTGTGGCGTAGTGGACGGGCCCGCAGGGGGGATCAGGGCTTGATCATCCACCTTCACCCCCCGCTTTTCAGGTTGTGACACCCCCTCACTCTTCAGTTTGTGATCACTCACCCCTTCCTCACCCCCCTTCTCTTCAACTTGTAATCAAACACCCTTATGCTCTTCAGTTTGTGATTACCTACCTAATATATATATATATATATATATATATATATATATATATATATATATATATATATATATATATATATATAGAATAATATTTATTATATAATATATACGACATGAGCAGTTAGAATGAATGCTTAGGCCATTCTAGTAGTTAAAGATTTCTGGCAGTTCAAGTGATAATTGGAGCTGGATCTAAACTGAACTTGATAAGTCTGTCAGCAAACAATAGATTTGGCCTGCAAGATTGGATTTCCTGGATTAAACAAAAAAGTCCCGCAGGAGGGATTTGTTCTAATGTATAGCTAATACCACGCCAGCACTCAATCCATGACGGACTGCTGATGATTCATCTTAAAGCATCTGAGGGGATTTAGATGAGCATGTTATGGCAGCTTATAAGTGTTCTTGTCAATACTTACTCTCAGTTCAAACCAAATGTGAAGTGGTGAGATATGCAGTGCTGAACCTTCTGTCTCAACTTGCGGAATGGATAGCTGTCGCCTTTGATGTTGATATTGATTTTTCCAAGCCAGCAGTCTTTAACGAGTGTTAGTTTCAAAGTATGTTGCTGCTTAGCTATGCAAAGATAGCACTTAATCCCACTGTAGATTAAGGTGGGTTTCACATTGCATTCCAATACAGCACAGCACAGCAGCCTGCATGACTAGAATATTGAGTAGCGAATGATATTGAATGAAAATGCAAAGCTGCTCTCTGGGCTCACTGTGAACATGCCGGTTCTCCACGAAGGGGAGATTGCTCTTGTTAAACAACTCACCCATAAGTAAAAGATGATCTGGTTTCATAGGTTTAAGAGGAAAATCATTTTTCCTTTTTCCAAATTCAATATAGCTCAGCAAATGCAAAGGAATCCAAAGAATGTTCCTTCTTCCTGTGATGAATTTTATTATGTCAGAGAAAGGTTTATATCGGCTAATTCTTGTCAATAATAAATAGAATGATGATACATGGCATGTTGACACAAGATCTGATAGATATACTTGAAGTCATTACTGTACCATTATAGTGAGGTGAAGAGCCATGACATGGAATCAGGAAATCAACTGCCTCTGCTAGACAACTAAGCTATTTTCTCTACACATTATTACATGTTGATTGGTTGTAGGGTTCCACCAAGAATGTGAAAATACTTAACCAAAATAAATAACTAATTTCTGATAACTGATTTCTTTCATTTTTGCCATTATATTTTAACAGATATGTTTCAAGAGGCTAATATTCAGCTTAAAGTGCAATTTAAAGATGTAACTAGCTTATTTAGTCAAGTTAGGGTAATTAGGCAAGTCACTGTATAGTGACAGCTTTGAAGACAAACAAAAAATGCTTAAGGGGGCTAATAATTTTAACCTTAAAATTGTTTAAATAATAAAAAAATGCTTTTATTCTAGTCGAAATAAAACAAGTAAGACTTTCTCCAAAAGAAAAGTAATATTTTTAATAATATATTTTGCCATAATAATGTCAGATTATTATGGCAGGCATAGTGATACACATCTATAAATTCACCTCATATTTGTCATAGCTAGCTGCAATAAATGAAAGTTAAGGCAAAACTATTTGGCACTAATGTTTCAAACCAAAAGAGATATCCTTTCTAAAAGTTAGAACTCATCCAAGTCTTCCTAAAATGTCTCAGTTAAACACATCACTATAAATCTAGGTGGGAAAGTTATCAAAACACAACTCAATACCTGCAAACGATGTAACTATGTAATGCAAGAGTGTAACTTTCATTCTAGCTTTTGCATTTCTACAGTGTATGTTTCATCACAAACTTGATGTATTCAGCCAACCAGAATATACTGGATGGCAGCACAATTCGGCAAACTTCGAATTTTAGATCAAGGTTTTTAAAAAGCAGATATTTAAAAAGAAACAAAGCAACAATAATATACAGTTTACGATGATTTAAAACGATTTTTTTTTTAAATCACATAAACCTTTTGCGTTACGCCAAATACACAAGTTAACTTTCTTTTTAGCAATGTCTAAAGCAAAAAAAACAACCCTCTAGGTAAACTTAAGAATGTACATGTTTCTCAAAGTAGTATTTTAAATTTAAACCAGCGTTACTTGCCATTTGACCACATGAAAAGGGAAGCTACTGTTTATTTGCTTTCAGTTTTCATGTATTTCTAATGTGAGTTTAATTACCATCGTTTGTGACATGTATAGCCATTTTGTAAGCCCCAACAGACAGTTTAACTCATTATTGAAAATAAAATAAGTAGAAATAGCATAACTATCTTACCAAGCAACTTTACTTGGATTTTGATTTTATGTTAAACTAAAGCAGTTCATTTAATTTGTTATCTATAAATAATATTTTACCTTTGAGTAATTTTTTTTCCTTAACCATAATAATTATTTAGATTATTGTTAAAATACATTTTTCATTTTAAAGTCAAAAATATAAATTGAAAGGGATTTATAAATTCAGCTACAACACAATTGCAGTATTTTTTTAACAATATATATTCTTCTTTGTGTGAATGTAATTTTTCTCTTGACCGCAATAAATAATTATGATAAAAAATAGATAGAAAATAGAAAAACCTCATTGTAGTATATGGAGCTGTCATATTGCAATTTATATATTTTACTACAAGAACTGTTTGAGTATCAATACAATCTGATATGTTTACCCTTATTTTACTAATTTATTAAGCACTATGAAAGCAGCTATCAAGCTATAACACCTGAAAACAGTTTAAATGTTTTAATAATGGCAATGTGCTCTGAGAATGAAAGCAATGTTTAAACAGTATATATCTGTGTGTATATATTCAGTTGAAGTCGAAGTTAAAGTATTAATTCCCCCTGAATTATTAGCACCCCAGTTTATTTTCCCCTAATTTCTGTTAAATGGAGAGAAAAGTTTTCAACACATTTCTAAACATTATAGTTTTAATTACTCATTTCTAATAACTGATTTATTTTATCTTTGCCATAATGACAGTAAATAATATTGTACTAGATATTTTTCAAGACACTTCTATACAGCTTAAAGTGACATTTAACTGGGTTAATTAGGTTAACTAGGCAGGTTAGGGTAATTAGGCAAGTTATTGTATAATGATGGTTTGTTCTGTAGACATAAAAATAAATATAGAAATAAATATAGCTTAAAGGGGCTAATAATTTTGTCCTTAAAATGGTTTTTAAAAAAATCAAAGATGCTTTTATTTTAGCCAAAATAAAATAATAAAATAAGACTTTCTCTAGAAGAAAAAAAAAAACATTATCAGACATACTGTGAGAATTTCCTTTCTCTGTTAAACATAATTTGGGAAATATTGAAAAAGAAATTCAAAGGGGGCTAATAATTCTGATTTCAACTATATGTTTACCACAACATACAAAAAACTCCTATCTGATAACTCATATCTTCCTCCTTCCACCTGACCTGGGTGCTTGCCTGTAGGTAATCAAACGCATCAAGGGAGACTGTCTTTGCCTCGAAAAGTCAACTTCTCGTGACCAAAGACCGGATTTACTAACCCCACTTCAGCCAGCGTTTTGTAGTTAGGAAACATTTCTCCTAAGGCTGTGATCAGAAAGTTTGCTGGATTCTCTGAATGTGGGATTTCCCGATTCCCTTTTCGATTACTAATTTACCGGGAAAAAATACTACAGCATGCGCTCCTTCTGCACCCCTCTGAGTCCGGTAGTGCTCACAACGCACTCCAACGCACCCCAGTTAGCAAAATACACTCGGGCATGATTTACTTTGTAAAAAGTGTTTTTTCTGCCACCTGAACTCTGCAACAGCCTTCCACTGCCTTCCTTGCACAGTTTGGGAAGGAGACACACTTTGTCAGTCCAAATCTAGACTAAAGACACATGTCTTTGCATTAGCATATACAGTACATACAAACAAATATACATACAGCATAAGCGCATAACTTTTAAAACCATTAAAGTATTGGGACACTTCCCAAAATGACACTATAATTTGAATAACATCTACACTCATCTTAGTCTGTCTGTTTCATCTTGGTCTGAGGTTAGTTGTCGATTGGGCCTGTATTCAGAGCTAATTCTTTTCCGGGTCATTGATAAGCAAAAGCTGTGGACTTATTCCTGCAAAGGCCCCAGTGACAAACATGTCTGTGATCTATGACTTACGTCGACCCGCACCTTCTCCACAATGGATGCACATCACTCTCAAGCCCCCCAACACACAGACTGCAGGTCTGCCCATGATGCTTTGCAAGAAGAGAACCGGTCACCCCATCTAAGCCTTGTTTCTCTCAAGGTTTGTTCTTCAGCTCTGTCAATTGGTGGAGTTTTGGTTCCTTACACTGTCATCTCTGTCTTGCTTGGTTGGGGCAGGAGGAGCTGCGCATCACTGGAACTGCTCTTCAGTCGATTGTCTTTCAGTAACATTTGTATTAAACTGAACTTCAACAGTGACATTCATACTAATCTGTGCTGCATTTCCCAAAAGCCAAGTAGATCGCAAAAAATATTTGTGTGACTGATCTCAATATTACAGTCTGTTTCACAAAAGCTTTGTAACTTAAGTAGCACTTGTTGTAGATTTACGAGTGCTGTGAAGTAATCATTAAAAACCTACAAGTATTGTAAGAATACTGTACAAGGACAAATGACAAATTGCAGCTGTAACTTTATTCAGCTGCAATACCATACAGAAATCTGATATCTGGTTTGGGAATACATGAACATATAAATCTATATATTCATTAATTTATTTTCTTTTGAGTCCCTTTATTTATCCGGGGTCGCCACAGTGGTACGAACCACCAACTTGTGCAGCACGCTTTTAAGCAGTGGATGCCCTTCCAGCCGCAACCCATCCCTGGGAAACATCCACACACACTCATTCACACACATACACTACGGACAATTTAGCCTACCCAATTCACCTGTACCGCATATCTAAACATGAAGCTTTATGTAATTTATAAAATGTGTATACTGACATATATCATAGTTCTACATGAGGTGTGATTATAATTAGTTTTGTAAATGTTTTTTTTCTTTTTCTGGTCAGTCTTTACTCTTTTTTTAATGAATTTATAAATTAAATAAAAAAGCGCATGCACAAAATCTTCAGATTTTAACTTCTACAGAGGTCACACCTACTAAAGGTTGTTCAGGTCAATGATATCTTCTATCAGGTCTAAGCAGAAGGCATTTCATTGTTTGACTCTTGTTACATTTGCAGTCAATGGGTATCTACAGTCTCTGAATGTTTAAACTCTGAGAATATCAGCATTGTTATTTGTTATACACCAATGAACAGGATCCCAAGAGGATCATTTTAATAGTTGACATGGAGTAACTAATGCAAATTATAGTATTTTTAAAAAATCTTTTATGGCTTGTTTCTATAAGTTTGAAGGCAAACCCAAACTCTTTAGGTCATACATGTCTTATCCTGATCTTGCTACAGTGACACAGAGACTTGTTCTTAGTTGCATTAGTTGTATCTCTATATCGGGGTATTAAGGCCCAATCCCATTTCTACCCCTTAGCCCTTCCCCTTGCCCCTACCCATCGTTTTGCGTGTGCATTCCAAGGGGTAGGGGTGTCCCAATTCTCTTTAGCTTGAAGGCGTAGGGCTAAGGGGAAAGGGTGAATAGCCCTTCGAACGAAGATTTTTCAGGACCACACTTGAAACCAAGGGGTAAGAAAATTTCCCAGAATACACCTCCCACAAAGGCAGTACAGCTGAACCCGGAAGTAATGAGATCCACAAATTTTTGTCATTATTACGAATTTTTAAGACAAACATATATGTGTTTTAATATATTCATAACCGCATTCGTGTTTTACGTCATGCTTTTAAAAAAAAAAAGGCTTAAAAAAACGCTACATTTCGCGATCTATAATCCCTATTAATAACTCCTGTACAGCAGTCCCACAGCACTCTGACACTCAGTACCCTGTCAGTAATGTCTAGTGGCTGTCAATTGGCATTTTACAGTGTTTGCTATAATGTTACTGTTGTTTTTGGTGTGTTTACATTGATGAATATGGCCACTGTGTAAATACAAAGTACAGTTACGATCTTATTGCCACATTAGATCGTTATGATAACGTACTATATACCTTTAGTGATTTCCTGAAGATAAATACCAATAAAAAACACAACTGGAAAAACTACAGCAGTCGCGATCGCCTGATCTCACATGAAGCAGGACATATGATGATGTGTGCAGGTGGTGTAGTGTTGTCCCAATTCTTAGGGGTAAATTTTGAAGCCCTTCCCCTTAACTATTGATTGTAAGGGCCAAGGGGTAGGGGTACAAAAAAAGAATTGGGATTGGGCCTAAGTATAACACATGACCTGCTTGTTGAGTGGGGGTGCAATGTATTATATTTGTTAAATAATGTATAAATCATAATTATATAATATATAAATAATGTATAAAATAATTGTCTTCTTCAGACACAACACCGTGGTTGTTTTTACTTTATTTATTTACACATTTTTTATTTAACAATTTATATGCTTTTTAATATTGTATAATCATTATTGCATTGTATTATTACACACTTGTTGCACTGCATTATATGGTGTATATCAGCACTGTTCTGATTACCAACAGCACTCGGTGTGCATCCTTGTGATACACATGATATATTATATATAAGCTTACTTACTATATATATATATATATATATATATATATATATATATATATATATATATATATATATATATATATATATATATATATATATATATATATGTACACATACAATAAAAGAAATATCAATAAGAGTCAGCACTGTGAAATGGCTGTATCAGCGTATAAATATTTTCAAGAAGTTTTTTAAAGAGCAGTTTTTGAAGCATTCAGATTGATATGGACTGAAAACTCCCAACCTACTAAGCTGCTGTCATTAGCAGTAAAGCCGCATGGGATGAAGTGATTTCATGGAGAGTGAAGCACACTCTCAGAGAGATCTCAATGCTCCCCTGCGGGAAAAGCACAGATACCACTTGCAGTTATTTTGCCACCCTGCTGACTCACTTGTGTTGATCAATAGCTAATTCGCTTACATAATTAAGAGGCACGGCAATCAGAACCTTCTAGAGAATGTGATAATTAATCAATGTTGTTCAGCATTTCCTGTCTGGTGCTCTGTCATTTTCACCCGTCCATCCCGCATACAGAGCAGTGCAGAGCAGCAAACAAGCAGTAGAAATTTAGACTCTCTGGATGTCTTTGTTCGCCCATTACTGGGGCTGGTGTCTACATTATTCTGAAATGCGCTGGAGTTTAGCAGTAATCTAAATAATCAGTTGATTTCCCTACATTTTGTACCACCCACTCACTCACCCACCCACTTACTCACTCACCCACCTACTCACTCACTCACTCACTCACTCACTTCGGGCCTACTCACACTATGCTATCCGAACCATGCCCAGGCCCGTTTCCCAGATTGTTTGAGAAGTGTGAGTGCTCTGAATCGGGCTCAGGCACGGTTCACTTAGTCGCCCCGGGAAGATTTGGGCCAGAACGTGCAAAACGTGCCCGAAACTGAAAGCGAGACGTGACTTTTAAGGGACTGTTTGATATGGATTAATTAATCCTTCCTAATGTTCAATGAACGTGAACTGTTGTAGATTATTAAAGATGCAAACCCTCATTTCACCACAGCTGCACCTTCAGAAAACCTTCTAATTCCTGCAGGATGAGGACTTTATGATTGTTTATGAGCGTCAAAAGTGGCTGATCTGTTCTGCGAAATATTTGACTATGTGTCTCTGCATTTCAAATGACTTAAATTATATAACTAAGGAAATCACCACTGTGCTGAGCGAGAGCGCTTACTAAACAGTGCATCATCGATGACGTATGCGTGCCCAGGCTCAAATGTAATGTGAATGCGGGCCATCGGGGGAGATGGGAGGGGGGACAAGTGTGCTTTGGCCCATTCAAGGCAACTGTACATAGTGTGAGTACGCACTCACTCACTCACTCACTCACTCACCCACTTTCCTTTGGCTCAATTGTTAATTTATCAGCAATCACCACAGCGGAATGAACTGCCTTATACCAGTCAATGAATGTTAATTGTGTAGATAGATGGATGGACATCAGCTACGTTTCCACCCACCTATTTTTATGCACATTTTGGATATGCGCATACAAAAACGGTTGATGCAATTTTTTAAAGTGCACATAAAAAACATATGCGCATAAGTAGGATAAACTTTTTATTCAATAAAAAAAGATGTGCATAAACTACAATGGAAACACTTTTACCGAACAAATTCCAGTATGCGCATTAAAAAATATCATGTGATTTTGTTATAAGAGATCAAGTTATGATAATGGACAAACCAGCAGGCTGAGCACATTGTAAAACATCTGAAATGTTGCTTTGGTCATTTTAAAATGCCCTAACTGCCTCAATATTAGTGTAATTTTGTTAATAATGACCTCCATAATCAAGAGTGTTTGCGCTCCACGTCTTCAAACGCCACCTCGCGTTCATTGCATATCCGAACTTCCTTCTGAGGCGCAAGTTATTTATTAAATGAAGAAAAGATTCACGCAGCTTCTCTTATCATAGTAAATTCTGTTTTTATTGTTAATATTTGGCACCAGTTGATCAGGAAGTGACAACTTTGTTCACTTTGACTCGTTGGAGTGAAACTGCTTTATTTGCACATTTTTTTATGCAATAGTCCAGTGTTGAGCATAAGTGTAATATGCATTTTGAATGGAAACATAGCTATTGATAGATTGGAGGGTAGACAGATGTATGAACAAGAACAATGATAAAATGTGTAAAAAGTCAGACAAACAAAATGACAAAACAATAAACAGTAAAAGAATCTTAGGGAACTTCACCATGGGAGAGAAGCTGTTCTTGCAGTGTCCGAAATAAAGGATTGCAAAAGCAAGAGCCTCTATTCTCTGTGAGTTCACCATGGTTGAATGAATGAATACTAGAAACTCATAGACTACTAAAAATATGTGGATTTTTTTATTTATTTATTTTTTAATTATAGACTTTTTCTTATATAAAAAAAAAAAAAAAAAACAATTTCTAATCTTGCACGAATGGACCTACTTACCTACTTATTTCATAACATTGGAATACATCACATCTGGTCTAGTCGCAGGAGTTCAAACATTTCAACGGATTCGTAGCTCAATTCAGATCTGAAATTACCGCATACGGAGATGATCAGAACTCCACGCAGCTCCCAGACTACTCTCCATTGGAAATTATTGACTTCCGGTCTGTTGCTTTGCGTTTGTCGTGTGCAGTGGAAATAAGCAAACCATAAAATTAAAGTGTGACCATACATTTTTATTTCATTGTTAATCATATCATTGTAGCGTTTTATTAGTTGCAGTTAAATTAACATTGGCTAATAATGATAGTCATGAGTATTTTATTGCTTTAATATTTGTAATTAATGTTAACCTTCACAATAACTTACATTTCCCATGAGCAGCAGGAAGAAGAGCATGCTGGGTTGGTGGATCTGCTGCGAGCTGTATGTGTTTGCAATACTTTTTTTTGTTGTTTTGTTTTCTAAAGCTTCTCCAGTAAACGTTACCGCAAAGCTAAAAGATCCACATCTTGTTTTCACTCCAAACTATTGTAATCACGTTCAATTCCAACATATTATTCTGCATTGTTTTCATTCAATCAGTCTAAATTAATTTACTGTCCCAAATTTCAGCTGATGTAAAGCCTAATGTATAAATGTGTCAATATACAAAAAAGTGAAGACTGCATAGTTACTTTGAGGTCTTGGTAATATTAAAAAATACCAACTGTTAATAAAAATCTAATTAGATACTAGAATTACAATCATACAATAAATAAATAAATAAATAAATACATACATACATACATACATACTTCGCTTAAAAACCATGTGATGATTAGGATGTTGCCTTAGCAGACAGCTGTCTATGTAGGGAGCACTGTAAACCCAAAGACAGCTCACTGAGTTTTACAGCAGAGCTAGTGAGTTCCTGCTGACATTATGTGTTTTGACATGCCATGCCAGTACCTAAAGAAATATTAGACCACTGCCAAGCAAACAGACCACTGAGCTATTACACATGATAACAAACATAAATCATACTAGTCATGCAACAATTGCTTGACGCCTAGTAAAATACCAAAAGGCATTGCTGCGTAGTTAAACATGAACGAGCCTCAAGTGTCAATTTAATACTCACCCATTTTGACTCAGGCTGCAATTTCAGAATCTGAGCCACATTTTTTGAATTTTTAATCTGTCCGTCTCATCCATCCATCCAACCATGAAATTCTCTTAGCCTGTCTGGTTCCATTAACCAGACAAGATAAAACCCACAACTCCAGCACATTAGCATATGTATTTACTGTTCTCTCTTGACATATCAGTTACCATAGCAACATGGGGCAACAGGTGAGAAAGCATCCATGTGAATGTTTGCTGTATGGCTTCGAGCTCCTCATTAGCGCTGCTGTTTATCCTGCTGCATTCACACCCACTGCATTAAGGGCCAGGAAACAGCCGGAATGTGAGGCCATATGGCTTAGTTACAAATACAGATGCCAAAACATAAAATGGACAAAACAAAACCTTTGTGATATTTAAAAAAAAAAATGCCCTCACGTTACTTCTCTATTGTACTTTTTTTTTAAGTATCTCTACCTATTAAATTATTATTAATTATCAGTATATGAAAAGTTTTGAATATAAAATTAAACATTGTTGCAAACTAAGAATTTATTAATAAGTACTTTTTACATTTAGGGATAATTTAATGATCTAGGTGCAAAGTTTAAAGTGCAAGCCACAAAAGCATTAAGGGTTGTGTCCGAATCCACTTTTGTTATCTTAAGGGTCCTATCATACACCCGGTGCAATAAGGCGCAAGACGTGTTTGCCTTGATGTCTTTCTATTTTTAAACCAGCGCAGCCCTAATTTTCCCATTTTCTGCCACGTTGTTCGAATAACAAATCCATCTCTGCCATTTTGTGGACTCACTTGGATGTACACCAATATGCA
The DNA here is from genome assembly GCF_052040795.2 of Danio rerio. Classification (NCBI taxonomy): domain Eukaryota; kingdom Metazoa; phylum Chordata; class Actinopteri; order Cypriniformes; family Danionidae; genus Danio; species Danio rerio. Next base: position 40,722,868 of record NC_141038.1, read on the forward strand.
AATATCTTTACAATTGAAAAATAATTGAAGAATTAAAACATTACAAAAAAATATTATTTCTACAAAAATATAAAGACCACTATCTTCATGCCTTCATCTTGGGGGAGGGGGCTTTTTTAGTTTATTCAAGACAACTTGCTTTGTATAATGTTATTATTATTATTAGTAGTAGTATTTATTATATGCATATTTATATTTGTTTTAATAAAGATAAGCTAGATGTGTCCATCTGTCAGGTTTTGAAACATATGGGGCAAAGGACGTGTGTTTGGATATAACTCTAAGAGGACCACACTTCGTTGTCTGATGTCTTCGATGAACAATACTGTTTCCTTATCTATGAAAATGAGAAAAAGAAAGTAAAGGTCAATTGGAGGAGGCTTATTCTTTATTCTCGTGCTGCAGAGGGTCTGTTTAACTGTTTTCTTGCTAGTGAAGAATTCAGTTTTTCCACTTACAAAGTTGGACATATAAATAGATTTAGACTTTGCGCCTAGATTGTTAAAATAGAGCCCTATATAAAAATATGCTTTGCGCCACAGCACTCGGTCTAACAGGGTTGTGCTTATTCTCTTAATGAGTTATGGGTGTGTTTTGAGCAAAATGTGCATTAAACCAATCAGAGTCTCTCTCAGAGTCTCTTTCCTTTTAAGAATCCATTGTGTTGCTTTTTGTGTTGCAATGGCTATTTACATGGCAGACTTTGTAAGAGGAAAAAGTGAATAGACAAACTGAATGCTTGACTAGCGTGAAAACTGTTTAACATTTTTTGCGGGCAAAAAACAATATATTTTATATCCAAACACACGTCCTATTCTTATGCTCCATATGGTGATGCAGACATCTCTAAAACCCGACAGGTTTACAAATATAAACTGGCTTTTGTTAAACAAATAGAATTATGCATACAATAATGAATAAAGTGAAAAAAAGCCTATTTCAGGTTGCGCTTGTCTATTAATAGCAACAAATTGCACAAAAAATTGCTCCGGGTGTATGATGGGGCCCTTAATATTTAAGTTCATTAAACATCAAGTTCATTTGTACTTTCATTAGAGGAAAAATTAAGGGACAGCTTCATAGCTTCACTAGGTTACTGCATTTTATTCAAGTGCTTGATTTGTATACTTTGTGCACCAGTCATTATCTTAGGCATAGCATACACTTGTTCAGTATATACTGTAGGACAGCAAATGGTGTTGTTTTGTAGCCACACAATAATTTGTTTCCGTCTAATAAAAAAAAGCTGTAACTCAATAACATTTCAGCAAGAACTTTATCTGCATATGAAGGTAATTTTAACACAGAGTTAGAAAATATAGTAAAAACAGCTGACTCGTGCTGTTTTATTTCTGCCCTTTTCACCTGCTATTTAAGCATTATTTTTTGTGCTTGTGTCAACAGTAATGATAGCAATTATGAGTACCCGTGGTGGGTTTTAAGCTTGAAAGTAGAATCAAAATGTCAGTCAAGTGCTCTTGAGAGTTAACGTTCACTTGAATATCCCATTCATCATTTAGAGCTCATATTAAAGGGTACAATATGCCATGTAAAATATGAATTAACTGACCTGTGACGTAAAAAAAAAAAAAAACACTTTTGACTGAACAGTCAAGTGTAGCATATTCTTCAGCTCATTCAGCGCACTGTTTAAAATGTCTGCAGATCTTATTAAAATAAAGGCTTTTCAAAATTGTATGTGTTTACTGAAGCAATTTCTTAAGTGTTAAAACAAGTAAATATCTTGAGTGAATGTTTAAATGCCAGACTGCCATGTGTTAGACTCTATCCTTTCTGTAACGGCTCAAGTAGATGTTAAATTCATTCATTCATTTTTCTTCGGCTTTGTCCCTTATTTATAAGGGGTCGGCACAGCAGGATGAATGGAAACCATCTATATGCACTTATTCACACACATACACTATGGACAATTTAGCCTACCCAATTCATCTATACCGCATGTCTTTGGACATGTGGGGGAAACCGGAGCACCCAGAGGAAACCCACGCCAACACGAGGAGAACATGCAAACTTCACACAGAAATGCCTACTGACCCAGCCAAGGCTTGAGCCAGTGACTTTCTTGCTGTGAGGCAAACGTGCTACCCACTGCACCACCAAGCTGCCCGTTTAATAATATATACTGTAAATCACAACATGGAGACAAGGAGACAACAAGTATCAAAGTGATAACAATGTAAATGCCAAACAGTCAAACAATATTAACAGGAAAAATGGCAGATGATACTCACTAAATTGTATTTTTCACTGTGGTCGAATATAGATATAAACAACCCGAGCTCATTGTGGAAACGTAGCCCCGCGGACGTTTCTGCGGACCGTGATTTACATCCCGGGAGGTACATATTCGAGCGGTTTTTGTTTTCGCAGATCCGCGAGAGGCCGCGGTGCGCGCTTTTTCGTGTGTCAGGCGCCTCTCGGGAGCGCACGCCTCTCGCGCGGATCGGCCGACTCGACCGCCCTCCTCTTCCTCCTCCTTCTTCCCTAAACCCAAGCGACGGTTCGCAAAAGCCGTCCAGAAAAAAAAAAAAGCAAAAGCCCTCGTCTTCGATTTCGACCGCGTTTTAGCTCATTACCATAAAGTTGACTTCATTTCAACTCTCCTCGACGCTCACGCCGGCGAAGACGCGCCGCGCTGATCCTCGCCGCTTATCGCCGCGTATCGCCGCCAGCTCTCATTGAAAATGAATGACTTCCGGCTACTTTGACGCTCTCGCCGCTTTCGGTGTGAACCTACGGTTACGTAACTCCGGCCACGTAAATCGCGGTCTCCAAAAACGTCCGCGGGGCTACGTTTCCAGAATAAGCTTGGGTTGGATATAAAGTGATTCATGACACTTCCTGTGTAAATACACAATATATTTTGTATGGTTATTTTATGTATAACACCATGCAATAAAATGGATTTCATAAGTTCTGAATGGGCAATAGAAAAACTAAATAATATCTAATTTCAGGTGGAATTTTAAAACTGAGGCTTTTTAATTTTGCACGTTGCATGTCAAATTCTTTTTCGTTTTTTTTTTTTTTTTTTGCCCTGATTGCCTCCCTCTGTTACTTGTGTCATTCCCTGTCATTTGTTTTCATGATTTCTGCTTATTATTTAAACCCTCTTGTTACCCTGTTAGCCCCAATATAAATGGCCATTTGTTTCAATCCTTGGTTATTGTTTGTTGTTTTGTAGCGTTTCAGTGTTATCATATTTATTATGTGTTCCTTACAATAGGCTGCCTTATTTTTAAATCTTGTTCATTTTATGAATATACTAGCAGCTCATGGATCTGCCTTATGATTCCTGTGTCCGTCTCTACAGCATATAAGTCGAAATGTACTGCTGGCTTCTCTCCATCAAAGACTGCCAGGAGTCATTTAATAAACAAATTGATCAGCTGTCTCTGTGATGTAAAATCCTTGTAGAGCCTTAGGTGAGAAATGCAATGCTCCTCAGATCCTCAAGACAGGAAGTAATAACTTGAAATACGATATACGTTTGGAAGCAGGCTGCGCAACAGGTTCTAAGAGTTTAAAGCATGTTCCCGCTGCTGGCATCAACAAAGGATTATAATGTGTCTCTTCGACTGGCAATTGCTTATTGTAGGGGGTTTGACTTAACAGGGTTTATAAGTACAGATGCTGGATTTCAAAAGCTCTCTTTATATGTTTAAGGATATTAGGATTTATGTCTGATTCAGGTTGCTGCAGATTGTTGTATGGTTGGTGTGTATGTGTGTGAGAAAGAGAGACAGAGAGAAAAAAAGAGAGAGGACTATGGTTTTCAAGTATGTACTCATCAAATCAACTGAAAGATATCATTTAAATGATAATTTGTTACCCATCTGCCAGGTGCTAAATAAAGCATCCTTGTAATAACCAAGACATGGCATTTAGCATAGTACATAAGAATTTGCTAGGTTTATGAATTCATATTTGCTGATATCCAGCTTTTCTGACATATGCTCAAACAACACAAATAAATCAACACCAACAACTCTCCTCACCAGCTAATTTCAGGATTGTCACAGTAAATTTTAACTTGTGAAAAATTAGCATGCTTTGTACCTATTAAAAAAAGCTCCTACAGTTATTAAACAAAATGTTAAAAGCAGTTTTTAGATTTGTTTGATAATATACACATGGGACTCATTAAATTGTAAAAACCTTTTTCTCCATAAAAAGGATATTAAAATGTTTTGAAGCTTTTTTTTCAGGTTGTAATATTAGCTAGAGACCATTTTGCGGTGAGTCCGTATGATGTTAGCATTAGTTATTACTAATTATTCGTTGTTGACAGCATGGTACCTAGCATGTTCATTTTTGTACCCTTTAAAGGTGCTATAAATGATTAAATCTGCTGCTAAATTCTGTCACTGGTTCAGACCACCGCATTACTTCAACAGAGTTGTGCCATGATGGTTTTACTGAATGCCTTTCAAATACAATTTAAAGAGCCCCTATTATGCATTAAAAGGGGTCATATTTTGGTTTTCGGGGTCTAGAACAACAGTCTGATATGCATGCAAAGTCAAAAAACAATTTTATTGACTTATAATATGCATGTATTTTTATTTAATTATCTCAACGACTCCCATATGATTCATCCAGCAATTCATTTGTTCCCAAACCCTTCCTTAGCTCGATGCTAATCTGCGCTGATTGGTTTAATGATCCAGTCTGTTGTGATTGGTTGACAGTGTTAGGTGTAAGACAGAAGCTGGGTCCCAAATTGCACACTTATGCACTATTCTACGCCATTTTGTAGTATAAATAGTGTAAGTAGTGTGTTCACACTGAAAACTCTAAAAATAATAAGTGCAATTTAATTACCCGGGTGATGCACTCATTCAGCTGGTAGAATGAAGTGTGTAATGATGGACACTTTACGCACTCAACGACTGCAGGTTTGCTCACGTTGCGGAAAGGGGTGGAGCTATTGGGCGCACATGTTAAATAACTTTATTTATTGTGGAGTGTGAAAGCAAAATTCTCCTACAAGAGTGATTATAGCGCCTCCCGATTGTGAATGCGGTTATACTCATGGCAGGTATTATTTGATAATTCAGTTGTTTATTTCACTGATTTGGCAACTGTCAAACGTCATCAGGGAAACTGTTCGAATTTCCGCCTAGTAAAAAAACATTAGTGCTCCATTTGGGACGACACTACAAACATATACTATCCTTTTGAGTGTGTAAGTGCATAAGTACATAGTGCATGAGTGCATAGTGTATAGAGTACCATTTGGGATGCAGCTAGAGAGTAAGGCCCAACATGGCTAATCAACAATTTTAGTCAGACTGAAGAGTGTATGTGTGAGCAACTTTGGTATAGGATCTGATCGCAGCGACCACCCGAAACTCGCTCCATAGTACAGTTAGTAACACCACGGTACACAGTACCTGGTTCTCAACAGTGTTATTCAGACACCTCACCCCCGAACCAAACACGTTCTCTACGTGACTTTAGACGCGATAGGTTAGTATAAAGAGTTAAACAGATACAGTACAAGCAGTTACAAGTAACGAAACACAATTAAATACATAATTTGCAAGCTAAAGAAAATAAGGAGGCAACAATTTCAATCGCACTTACACTTGTGAAATGGAGGAAGGAACTGATCTATGAACTGCTTTGGTAAAGTTCCTGTCAAGTCCCATTTAGTCTTTCTGATCCTTCCTTTAACAAACGGCCAATGAATCCCCTGTTGTAAGCATGTAGATTGCTGAAGCACTCGTCAGAAAAAGGACGGAAACACAGCACAAGGCTGGGGCTATAATGCTGAGATATTTTAGCAAAAATAAACCTGAACCACTGACTCTTTACAGCCTCACTTTTGGGTAGGAAAAATAAAACTTTCCTCACACTTAAGAGCACAGTGTCTACGCGACTTGATTCAACTGGGATCTGCTTCAGTGTTTGTCTTACTCTTTTTGTTCCTTCAGTGTTTGTAGGTGGGGCTCGTGGTTTTAAATTTTCCCGGGTCTGCTGGCACCCATATGAGTTCTGTATTGACATCCTCCCAACATGGCTAAAGACAGCAGTGATTCATTCAAACCACTATAATTCGACTCTTTTATATATGATTCAATAGTTTTAGACACGGTGCACTTTCAGATTACCTGAGGTACCTTAGCTGGATATTTCACTTCACTTAGTGCTGCTGTGTTACACACTGAATAGAAAGTCATTTTCAAAAACCCAAAATAGGTCTCTTTAATTTCTAAATTTGAATTGATATAAGAAACAAATTAAAATAGAAAGATGATGAAAATGTATGCATGTAAGTAATTGTAACTACGCTTGAAATGCTAATAAATATATTTTTGTGTAAAATATGGACAGCAGTTGGGTTTGACTATGGGTAGATGGATGGATAGATGTGTATGTCCCCTCAAGGGGCCAAAAGTGTTTATTTTTGGGCTTGCTCAGTGATTCACAGGCAGAGAGCGTTTGCAGCTGGCTAAAAAAAGGATGGGCTGCTCCCCAGACTCTTTTTTTTGGAGACTTGAACTGACACAGAGACAGGCATGATTTCTCAGGACACCTATTTCACTGATATCTGTCAGACAGGGGAGACATTTTATGAATGGTATTCCCAAAACAGAAAGAAAACACAGACACAATGAGTCTTTAAAACCTTTTTAGTCACATCTTCTAGATTAAACAATTTGATTATCAATGCCAGTGTTGGTCACATTACTTGAAAAAGTAACAAGTTATAGTTACTGGTTACTTCTCACAAATAGTATATGAATTACATCATTATGAAACCATGGCTGTGCCATCTCCATTGAAGTTTCTACATGCAGTTTTACCCAATCACCGTCAGTTACATGGTTGTCCCACCCCTACACACACACACACATGCCAATCCTTAATTATGTACCCTACTCATACACACCAGACGGGGTTGGTTGACAGAAACAGTCCACTTAGGTGATCCTTGACCAATAAAATCAACGAAGGATTCCAAACTATTCTGCCGCAAATCTGAAGGTCTGGCTCTGTGAGAATATCATTAGCAGATTGTGTGTTTAATATCAGCTTAGATATTCTTCTGAAGTTACTATGTGTATTAGTTAATATGTGGTTGAAAATAATACCCCTCTAGTTCTGCTCACACTATTCCAAGCTGAGATGGTAAGTGCATTAGCAAGGGCATGAACTTTAGCAGAGAAGTGATAGTAGATCTCTTGAGGCCAGGAGAGTTTTTCTCCAACAGCTTCTACTAGCTGGCATCTGTTACACTAAGCTCTAAATGCAAATTTCATCCACGTCATGGCACCAGTGTCATCCTTACAGATATACTTGTATTTCTCCAAATGGGATTCACATCAGCGTCATTGATATGAAAAACAGGACTGCTTACAAGAATCCTCCACTACTTAAAGGTGCATTAGGTGATTGTCTTCAGAAACTTTTTGTTTGTTTGTTTTGTTTTACTGGTTGAAAGCCTCTTCAAATTCCAATAGTAATGATTAAAGTAAATGATCTAAATGTATTTATATGTATTTTTATATTCCAGGTAAGGCAGAAGACAAAAAAAAAAAAAAAAGTCCATCCAATATAAAATTGTCAGGCCGACAATACATATGATTCTGATAAGTAGCCCAAACTGTCTGTCAACAAATGCAAATTTGTACACCTGCACCCGTTTATGCAAATCTGCTGTTTGTATGTGCACACGTGCTGCATTTACCTGGACACCAGAGAGAGAGAGAGAGAGAGAGAGAGAGAGAGAGAGAGAGCGTTAAAACCAAAGGCTGAATCAACATTTTTTTAATCCTAAAAAATATATTGGTGTAACTTTTGCATTCTGAAGGAAGAATGACACCATTGCTGAAGTATTTCTTTTAGAAATATTTTAGTCACACAAAGATTATGTAGATTTAGTTGTTTTATGATGGGCTAAGTGCACAGAAGTATGTAAAATCTTCCGGCAAAAGATTGATGTGACTTTTATCAGTTTCATAAGGGATCTTTTATAGCATCAATAATGTAGATTTTTATTCTGTTTAACAACAAAACAAAAGTAAATAGTACTATTCTTTACACTGCTTTACTGAGGTGAGTCACATTTGTACATTTTTGAACAATACCTGTGATGCGGTCCCTATATTGTTTACCTTGCTACTTTGAATATTCGGTCTGAAATAGCCTGTAAGTATACCTTAGTAATAAGTGTAATTCCTGCATGTCACTGGCCAACTACTAAGCATACAGTAGTCGTTTTAGGACAAAGCATGTGAGAGAGTTAGACCAGCTAGCCTTGCATGCATAAAATATTGCACATTATGACATGTTTTGCTAACTACACAACAGAAAACGTGCTAGATAAAATGCAGTTTTTTGTTCAGAATTCTAGTACTATAAATAAATAATGGAATGGATCTGGTGGGTCTCTGTCATCTTTAATGTACACGCTTGTGATTTCAGGAGGCATGGCTTTTGGACAGCAGGTCAGGGATTGTGTTTCAAACATATTATGCTAACCACTATGCTAGAGCTCCTAGTAGGCTGCCTGTTACCCTCACTCCCCAACTTTCATACTGGTCAAATAACCAATTATATCACCCTTCCATATATATTTGCATAGCTAACAAGCATAGAAATAAAGTTACAAAACCTGTTATTACGTCGTTAGATTTCTAAAGGTACACGTTTATATCCCACAGATTGAATGTGCAGTTTTGCTAAACACTTGCTATAGCTTTGATACAAATTTTATTTCAGGGAGAAATTAAACACTACTGCAGTGATTGGGTGCTTTGCATTTGTCTAAGGTAATTATTCCATCCTTGTTGCTGTAATCCATACAAAATGTGAAGCTGATTGGTTGGTTTTTGTCACAAGATTAGCAACGTACTTGTGGCATCCTGAGGTGTTGAGTTGTTTAAACTCTGAGTTAAAAGCTTTCATCACAATGCACTTTTCTCCTCATAGACTTCCATTCATACACACGTAAATGAGGTAGACTAGAAACCCAAGCTTGAGCGATAATTTTTTGCAGTTCACTGCGTTGGAAAGTTCAAGCTTGGTGAGCTTTGACATGCAAAATTGCATCACATGTTTGTATGGGAACAAACAAAGATCAAAATATGACCTTTCTGGACAGAAATTTTAAACATGGAGTGATCGCTCGCTTTTTTTAAATGTCTAATCATCTTGATTAATCCCACCCTTTTCTGCATCACTTTATAATGGAATTTCGCAAGCTCAAACTCTAGTGTGACCGCAGTTTTAATTTGAGTTGTAGGTGTGCCTAAACAACATGAGCATGTTGCACATACACGCGAGCTGTCACTGGGGTGGTACCTTTTTAAAAGGTACAAGTTTTAGACCGATTATGTCCTCTTGCATCCAGGCCAGCCCGTGCCAGTCCTCCTGCACCCTGGCTCTCGGATGCTCTCCGTGAGCATCGCTCAAAACTTCGGGCTGAAGAGAGAATTTGGCGGAAAACTAAAAATCCTGCACAGCTCTTAACAAACCAAACTCTTCTGTCTTCTTTCTCAGCTGAGGTCACTTTTGCAAAGCAGACATATTACCATCTGAAAATCAACAAAGCCACTAATCCTTGCCTACTTTTTAAAACATTTTCCTCCCTCCTCTATCCTCCTCCTCCACCAGCATCCTCTACACTTACTACTGATGATTTTGCTACATTCTTTTGCACCAAAACTGCAAAAATCAGTGCTCAATTTGCTGCACCTACAACAAACACGCAAGATACACCACCAACACCACACACACTCACCTCTTTTTCTCAGCTCTCTGAGTTGGAGGTGTCCAAACTCGTGCTATCTAGCCATGCAACCACCTGTCCACTCGATCCCATTCCCTCTCATCTCTTGCAAGCCATCTCTTCTGCAGTCATACCAACACTGACTCACATAATCAACACATTTCTTGACTCTGGTTTATTCCCGACTTCATTTAAGCAGGCTAGGGTAACCCCACTGCTAAAGAAACCCAACCTGTACCATACGCTACTTGAAAACTACAGACTACAGACAGACCTGCTTCCATTCATGGCCAAGATTCTGGAGAAAGTAGTGTTCAATCAAGTCCTGGACTTTCTTCCTCAAAACAATCTCATGGACAACAAGCAATCCGGTTTTAAGAAAGGCCACTCAACCAAGACTGCCCTGCTCTCGGTCGTGGAGGATCTCAGACTGGCTAAAACAGACTCAAAATCATCAGTCCTCATTTTGCTGGACTTGTCAGCTGCTTTTGACATTGTCAACCTCCAGATCCTGCTATCTACGCTCGAGTCACTGGACGTTGCGGGCACTGTTATACAATGGTTCAGATCTTACCTCTCTGACAGGTCATTCAGGGTGTCTTGGAGGAAAGAGGTGTCCAACCTACAGCATCTAAACACTGGGGTACCTCAAGGCTCTGTTCTTGGGCCACTTCTCTTCTCCATCTACACATCATCTCTAGGACCAGTCATCCAGAGACATGGATTCTCCTACCACTGCTATGCTGATGATACCCAGCTATACCTCTCTTTTCATCCTGATGATCCCTCGGTTCCAGCTCGAATCTCAGCCTGCCTGTTAGATATTTCACACTGGATGAAAGATCATCATCTTCAGCTGAACCTCGCAAAAACGGAAATGCTTGTAGTTTCTGCCAACCCTCTACACCATAACTTTTTAATCCAGATGGATGGGGCAACCATTACTGCATCCAAAATGGTGAAAAGCCTTGGAGTAACGATTGATGACCAACTAAACTTCTCTGACCACATTTCTAGAACTGCTTGATCGTGCAGATTCGCACTCTATAACATCAGAAAGATCTGACCCTTCTTATCTGAACATGCAGCTCAACTCCTTGTTCAAGCTCTTGTTCTCTCCAAACTGGATTTCTGCAACTCTCTACTAGCTGGGCTTCCAGCTAGCTCTATCAAGCCTCTTCAACTGCTCCAGAATGCAGCAGCACGAGTGGTCTTCAATGAACCTAAACAAGCACATGTCACTCCGCTGCTAGTCCGTTTGCACTGGCTGCCAGTTGCTGCTCGCATCAAATTCAAAGCTCTGATGTTTGCCTACAAAGTGACTTCTGGCCTTGCTCCTTCTTATCTGCTCTCACTTCTGCAGATCTATGTGCCCTCCAGAAACTTGTGTTCTGTGAATGAATGTCGCCTCGTGGTTCCATCCCAAAGAGGGAAGAAATCACTTTCGCAAACGCTCGCGCTCAATCTGCCCAGTTGGTGGAATGAACTCCCTAACTGCATCAGAACAGCAGAGTCCCTCGCTATTTTCAAGAAACGACTAAAAACTCAACTATTTAGTCTCCACTTCACTTCCTAATCTGCAATTGTCTCTCTGAATATCACACTAACTGTACCCAAAAAAAAAAAAAACTAATACTACTAATACTTTCCTTTACAGACCTGAAACTTGCTTATAGCACTTATTCATTGTTGCTCTTAGTTGTGTAAATTGCTTCCTTGTCCTCATTTGTAAGTCGCTTTGGATAAAAGCGTCTGCTAAATGACTAAATGTAAATGTAAATGTACCTAAAAGGTTCTTATTAATACCTCAAGGGTACATATTAGTACTTAAAACGTACAAAATTGTTCCTCTTAAAATTTTTAGGTACTAACATAAACTTTTGAGGTACCAATAAGGTCCCTTTATGTACAAATGTGTACAACCTTTTTGAAAAGGTATCAGCCCAGTGACAGTTCACGTACCTTTATGTCAGAGAGTGTATGTGCAAATCCCTATTTGTGTGTGCCGGTTGCTCATATTGAATTGAAATAACAAACTTGCGCACAAAAAAAGATATGCAAACCCCTCTGAAAGTATACATCTGGATGTGTTACAAAAGTGTACGTTTGAAAAAGATACTATCCCAATGACTGTCACAGTCATGCCAGGTTCTCCCCTTCCCCAATCACCTCACTTATCCCAATCAACGTCACCTGCCTTCTGAGATGTCCCGCACCTGCATGTCATTATACCCATTACCACTGCACCATAAAGTCTCACCCCAGTCTGCACTCAGTGTCCGCTCTAGTTACACCCACCAAATGGTCAGTGGCAATCTATTTAGTAAGAATTACTTACCTCTCTCCTTGTGATCTCCGGTGTCTGTGTCCTTTCTTCTGGTCCCTCTGTCTCCTCGTTCCTCTGGCATCTGCTTCTGGTCATTGCTACAAACCATCTGCCATGCATATCACATTCATTCAGTCTTACTGCTATCCTGTCAATAAACTGTTTACATCAACTTGAAATCTGTATCCTGATCCTTATGTGACAGGTTTTGTACCTTTTTTTTTGAGAGTGCACAGTCAGTCTCCAGTGCACCTCTTGAAGCCAAGGAAATTCAATTGTTCTGGCTAGGATTCAGATCAGAGGGGGGCATGTTAACAAGGATGTTAAAGACATGTTGTATGCGGAATACATATAAAGTATACCTGGACCATAATTATTTTATGTATGATAGCTTAGGGGAATTTTACTGCATTTGGCTAAATTCTGAACTCAGACTGCACACCAAATTTCCCTACTATTTGTCTAATCTGATATATATATATATATATATATATATATATATATATATATATATTAAGGGTGGAGCCGAACCCGAATACGGTATTCGGAAAGGCACGAATAGCGTGTTTTTACGAATACTTGATTCGAACAAATACTTGAAAAATTATTTGTATTCGGGAGCAAGAAAAACACTATATCAAAAAGCAGCGTTTCCTCATGAGACCACAGTGCATGCCCGAGTGAGTGAGTGAGAGAGAGAGAGAGAGAGAGAGAGAGAGAGAGAGAAAGACACACGCTCAGTGCAAAACGCGCCAAAGCCCGAAACTGAAAGAGAGACGTGACTTTTAAGGGACTGTTTCATATGGATTTATTAATCATTCTTACTGTTCAGTGATCGCAAACTGCCGTAGTTTATTAAAGACGCAAACCCCTCACTGCACGTCAGCTGCGCGCCTTCAGCAGACCTCCTCCTTCCTGCAGCACGAGAGCTTTATGATTGTTTATGCGCGCCAAAAGTGGCGGATCTTTCCGGTAAAATATCTGACTGCGTGTCACCGTATCCCTAAGGACTGTTAGGCGAAATATTTGACTGCATGTCACTGCATAACAAACGACTGAAAGGATATAACTAGAGAAATCTCCACTGTGCCACTGTGCGTATGGCAAGCCGTTTTAGCATTTAAACCTTGTTCAGACTATCCATAAATATATTTAGATATATCTCTAATTATATTTTGACTTGTCATAATTATATTTCAGATTGGAAATATCTGCAAATATATTATGACTGACTAGTCATATTCCTCCATTGACTTCCATTGAAAAATATTTGCAGATATCTCTAAATAAACAAACAAACAAACTTTGTGTCTTTTTTTGTGGCTGGCAGATGATAATAGCAGGGCTGTATCTTTTAATATTATATAGAATACTTTTGTTCTGCCAGATCTCCCAGGCAGGGTTTTATTTAGATTTATTTAGTTAATTTTAGTTTTTGGAATTCTGCCCATTGGAAAGAAGTTCTTTCAGAAGAAGAACAGTTTTTTGAAGTATTATTTGTTTTTATTCTGTCTATTCAGTGTCCTTCAACAAGAACAGTGGTGGTGGGGTTCATAATATTCAAAATGGTATTTTATTAGCTGTTGGTTTAACCATGGATGAGATAATGGCTTCTATGTTATTTTCTTTTCAATGACATTTCTTATCACATGTTCAAAAACAACAACCAATATTGCATGTCTATAATTTATATAATGGGTATAATTAAACAATACTTTCAATATAACGTAAATTAGAAGTGTAATAGAAAAAATATATATTTTTGCGCCATTTTGAATTTTACTCGAATACAAATACAAATACTTTTCCCCTCTCAACAAATACAAATACAAATACAAATACCGGCTGCTCCGCACATCCCTAATATATATATATATATATATATATATATATATATATATATATATATATATATATATATATATATATATATATTTATATATTTATATATACTGTATATATATATATATATATATATATATATATATATATATATATATATATATATATATACAGTTGAAGTCAGAACTATTAGCCCCCCTGAATTATTAGCGCCCCTGTTTGTTTTTTCCCCCAATTTCAGTTCTGTTCTGGGAAAATTGTTCCAGCACATTTCTAAGCATAATAGTTTTAAAAACCTATTTCTAATAACTGATTTGTTTTATCTTTTCCATGATGACAGTAAATAATATTTTACTAGATATTTTTCAAGACACTTCTATACAGCTTGAAGTAAAATTAAAAGGCTTAACTAGGTTAATAAGGTTAACTAGGCAGGTTAGGGTAATTAGTCAAGTTATTGTATAACAATGGTTTGTTCTGTAGATTATCAAAAATAGCTTAAAGGGGCTAATAATTTAGTTCCAAAAATGTTTTAAAAATAATAATAACTGCTTTTATTCTAGCCGAAATAAAACAAATAAGACTTTCTCCAGAACAAAAAATATTATCAGACATACTGTGAAAATTTCATTGCTCTGTTAAACATCGTTTGGCAAATATTTAAAAAAGAATGTAAAATTCAAAAAGGGGCTAATAATTCTGACTTCAACTGTATATATTCTTGTAATATTAGTTTCAAGTATGCCATGCCATATTTATAACACTGGATAATGAAAAAAAATCTATTTTTCCCCAAACTTTTCTTGAGGAGATTCTGTAAGATCCCTTAGTCACATATACCAACATAAAGTCTTTCTGCTGGTGACATTCACGGCTGAGGTGACTGGTCTGAGCTGGTCTTACCGAATGACATTGTTTGGTGGAACTGCACAGACAAAGACCAATGAACCAGATCTTAACAGCTCAAGGGAATTAACCCATCTGACATTTGATTGCCCATTCACATCACTGGTCGACTGATGGTCTACCAGCGAACAGTAAAGCAGCAATGTTTACCTGCAGAAATAGAGTGTTATACTCTGCACCTATCTCTTAAATTGGACAATATCGAATTGATCTGGTCGAAAAGGCATGGTCAGACCTTATTTTTTTATATTAAAATTGTCAATAGCTAAATTCACATTGTGTAGAGTATTTAGACTTAAGTAAGGTGGAATACTGAATGATGTTTACTGTTCTTGGCAGCTGTCCCATTAGGATTTCTACTGGTGCTGTGAGTACTAAAAATAGCTTGAACCACAGCTTCAGGCAATGGCAACTAATATGGCATACAGACACTTATGCAACAGACTTATTTGCTGTTCTTTAAACCATAGTGTAGGTAGGCTTGTGGCTGCAACTGTGCACCACAGGGAAATGATCCAAATTCAATTATTCATGAGGAGTCTATGTAACACAGGTCATTTGGGATTTTTTTTACACACCTGACACTGCAAGTACTAATCTCTCACCTCCACGACAAGAAGCTCAGAAACGAAAGCGATATTCTAATAAGTTCTCCTGAGTATTTCACCTAAGATTTTGAAGGCTTAAAGAAAAACAAGTAATCATAAAGTGGGTGATACTCTATAGATTGATCTGTTCTCCAGACAGTGTGTGCTTTTATAATACAATTATAGATAAATTATAGATGATATAATAGCATTCGTCTTGAACAGTCATCTTGAACTATAGCAGACACATTTTACAAACAGTTTGCAACAAACTGCTGTAGTCTAGCCACATAAATTGCAATACTTTACAGTCAACATTTTTAAAGACTTTGCATTTATAATACTGCTATTAAAATGTCACTGCCATATAAAAAAAAATGTTGATAATGATTTTGAAGAAAGTATGTTTTGCTCATCAAAGCTGCATTTATTTGATCAAAAATAGAATACAAACTTATCACATTGTAAATTATTACTTTAAATAAAAAATAAAAAAAGTTTACCATGTGAATATTTAACTATGTAAATATTATTATAACTCCTAACATTTTTTTGTGAATTAGGTCAAGGTGACATATTAATAATTATTAATAATTTGTTATAATATTTAGATAAGCTGTAAGCTTTTACTTGACATCTTTTGGCCAAATGTTTATTCGTTTAAAGAGCATTCTGGGTTATATGAAATAACCTTGTTAAAATACAAAACTACACAGAGCTTGTTGCAAAAATCGGAAACTGAACTACACTGATTCAATTTACTATGATCTTCTATGTGTAGCTGCTTTGACACAATTTACATTGTAAAAGTACTACACAAGTAAAGGTGAATTGAATTGAATTTAAATAACTCCTATTTTCATTTTCACTCTTGTTCAAATATAATATAAACAGAAGTTATGTAAGTAATTTTTTGTTCTCTATTTCCACCTGGGGATGCCCATCCTGAGGCCTCTAGAGATTGTACAGCGTTATTGATGGAATCCAAGACCTGTAAAGAGATGATGCCAAGGACTTCAAGGACAACACATAAAGAAATAAACAGATAATCCCAACGATCGATGACTTTGAGGACAACACATACACATTTAATACACAAATACACTTCAGTAAACATGTACACATAGACATCAACTATATGCTATAAAACTGCTCGTTAACCATGTTTATATATAATAACTTATATTTGACTGTAACTTTAACTTGATTTGATTGTAATGCAACGATGTGCATCTTTTGTAAAGCTGCTTTGAAACAATAGTTATTGTAAAAAGCTCTATACAAGTAAACTTGAATTGAATTGAATATGATAATTGGCTTCATCACTTTGTCTCTCCTTTGATAAGCAGCTGCAAAATATTGTTTCATACCAGTGGTGGTTGAGAAGACCCCAGTACCCAATCTGTATCACATTAAGTTCAGAAAAAAATGTTGTATAAATGTAATTAATTTATTATTATTATTATTATTAAAAATTAATTTGTAATTTATTGTATTTATGTATTTATTTGCTATTTTTGGCAAAGAATAATTAGAGTAAACACATGACAACATATTTCTAATGACAAATATAGCTTTAGCCACCTTTGCTGTGGAACTGCCTCAGGGATTTGCATGTTGATTAGTTCATTATCCTATGTAAATATAAAGCATACCACTTTTTTCTTCTTCTTGAAGTGAAGCTGGATTTTGTTTTCAGTTTCTTTGCAACTCCTACATTGTATTGCCTTATTCAAAAACCAAGTTTTGACTAAGAACATGATAATACGTACCTGTCAATCAATATCACTTAGTATGTGAGGATAGGGTTAAGGCCCATGTCACGGCATGGATGATGTCACTACCGCTCATCTTTAGAACCAGGCTTAATTTTTAGAAATCTAAAAAAAAGGAATTGGTGTGTTTATACCACTTTAATACGGCTGTCTAGACACCATTCATATACACATTTCTGATCAAGCAACTTCGAAAATATTTTGTATGAAAGGTGCCCTTAAATTAATTCTCCTAGGGCAATGGTTTCAGCAGAAAAAAAAAAATAATAAAAAAATAAAAAATAAAAAAAATAATAAAAATACAAGGTTAATGTTCTGCTGATGAAAAACTTATTTCTTGGCTTGCCTGAGAGTGAGTAAATTTCCAGCAGTTAAACTATGCCTTTAAACTGCCATTAAATGTTGTGAATTTGTTATAAAGCTGAAAAGAAACTAAAACAAGATTTTCGGATTTTATATGAGTGTTTAGTTAATTTTGGCACACTCTAATCTGACCACAAAATAATAAGTAAAAACATGATTCGTAATTTGTAACTTGTCTGACGGGACTGAGGTCCAGACCCCATGAGTGGTTCAAATGTTGCCTGACCTAATTATACAGTTCAAGATCACTCAAATGCATCCAGGCAAAAGAAGATGGTACATTAATTAACAGTAGATGCAAAGATAGCAAAACTGAACTCTCTCTCACACACACAGAGAAAGATGGAAATACCTCATAATGAGTTCTGGCTTTGGGCAATTGAGAATTAGTGATATTTAATAACCTTTATATTCAGTGATAAATGAAGTGTGGACATGTAGGCAGTCATGTATAAGACTATAACTGCTCTTTGATTGTTTAAATGTCCAATAAATGACCTTTGTTTGTCTAAAAGAGCAAATTTAGCTGCTTGGGGCAACATACAATTTGCTTTAAATGAAATTAACTCTAAATTAATTAAAGAAAATGCTAATTATAAAAGAAAGAAAACACAAACAATTTTTCCTCATCCAGCACTTTATTAGGACCTGCAACTACATGTAGATTTATGGATTAAGCCATGAATTACATTAATTACTTATGCACATGTACATAATTACATGTAATTACATGTATCTTTGCATTAATTAAACCATTACGAACTTCATCGAATCATAATATGCTACAGTTCCTTTACAAACAGGAATGATATATTAATTGTGTAGCATGTACTGCTGTAAATCACAAATTCTATTGTAAGATTCAATATGATTTATATCAAGAAAGCACTAAAAAATAAATATAATCTAATTATAATTATCCTAATCACTGTCAATCAAAGTGAGCAGTTTCTTGAGTTGCATTTTGGTGATAAATACATGCATTTCAACATGCACTAAATACGATCTTGGATGGATTATTATGAACAATTAATTGTTTTATAGACAGAAATGGGAGGCAAATACTGTTACATGTATGCTGTATAGAGTAAATAACAAAATTATTTAGTAAATAATTTAAGATATGGTGTAAGTAGGATATCATTTTAGTTAAAAACATAAATGAAGAACGCAAGAGAAAGCACATCTCAGCATTACTGTGCCACTTGTGATTTTAGGTGTGCATGTTTTTTTTTTCAAGTAATATTAAGTAAGATTTTGAAACATGAAAGGAGAAAATAGATACTCCAGTAACATTGTTTCATTTGCAATGTCCTTTAGTGTGCATTAAGAAATTAACATTACCCAATATTAATAAATTCTGTAAAGACATTGTTCGCTGTCCAATAATGGTTATGCATTAAGCCAGTGGTTCTCAAACTGGGGTACGTGTACCACTAGTGGTATGCAGGCTTCCTTCTAGTGGTACGCAGGGGAATTGCTGAATATTTAAAATAAAAAAAAATTAACACACTTTTAACTCTTTGACTTGTACAATAACACCAATGTGATCAGTAAATCGTTTTTAATCGGTTAAACTTTTTATTTTATTTTATTTTTATTTTTCTAATGTTTGTTATGTATTCTATCATTTGAAGCTAATTTTCTCCCCATATTTGTAACAGTCTTCGGAGTATATGCCATATTTTTATATCCCAACGTTGACATGTATGGTTTAATGACTTGCTTTTCTGACACACAAAGGCTACTGTAATTGTCACACAACCAGCGATCGCTTTCGAGAGATCGCTGGTTCTCACACGAACTCTCAGGACTTCCGCATTCCCCAGGACTACACATTCATACATGCACTGCTCCCAAACACGCACGTCTGTTCATTCATCTATCCTGATCGCATCACCAGCTGAGCCTTGTTCACAGACTGATTTCATTCCATTCATAAGCCACTCATTCACTCTTCCAGTTGGCCGAGTCTTGTTTACCCAGTGTGACATTACAACGCGTTTCCCTGTCTTGTTTCTCCGTGTCTCGATCCTAGCCTTGTACCCTTGTTATCCTGTTTAGCCGCCTGCCTTTCGACCTTTAGCCTGTTTAACGTTTATGATTCTGGACTGCCTTTATATACCTGTTTGCACCTGATGACCACTGCTTGCCTGACATTGAATAAACTGCATATTGGATCTTACCTCCTGTTGTCTCCTATCACTCCACCCCAGTCGTGGTAACAGAAGACTCGGCCGGAACATGGATCCAGCGGGTGTTCAAATCATGCGCCTCCGTCAGGATGCCCGGTCAATTGAGGAGTACGTGGAGGATTTTATCAATCTGGCACATCTCACAAACATGAACGAGGTATGTTTGATGA
The DNA here is from genome assembly GCF_052040795.2 of Danio rerio. Classification (NCBI taxonomy): domain Eukaryota; kingdom Metazoa; phylum Chordata; class Actinopteri; order Cypriniformes; family Danionidae; genus Danio; species Danio rerio. Next base: position 40,742,792 of record NC_141038.1, read on the forward strand.
TATTCTTTCATGGAGGACTTTCTGAGCCCCTCTACTCCAACATACCCCTGTACGGACCCCAATGGACTTTAGTGTGAACTATATTGATCTGGCTCTTCAAATGAGTGGATCTTCCTTCACCATAGGTGAGGTGGAGGAAAATCCAAAATATCTTTTGGGGGGGGGCTGTAGAGAACAAGACCCGCTGGCTACGGGGCTTGCAAATCAGTTTCCACAGGCAGCTCACAAGATGGCCGCTCCCAGTCAGCCAGCTCACAAGATGGCTGCTCCCAGTCAGCCAGCTCACAAGATGGCTTCCAGTCCCAAGTCTGTTCCTGCCCCTGAAAGGCCATCTCCAGTGCTGCCAGACCCTCCAGAGCTGCCAGACCCTCCAGAGCTGCCAGAACCTCCAGTGCTGCCAGACCCTCCAGTGCTGCCAGACCCTCCAGTGCTGCCAGATCCTCCAGAGCTGCCAGATCCTCCAGTGCTGCCAGATCCTCCAGTGCTGCCAGATCCTCCAGTGTTGCCACCGCCAGAGCTGCCACCGCCAGAGCTGCCACCGCCAGAGTTGCCACCGCCAGAGCTGCCACCGCCACTGCAAGAGCCATCGCCGCAGCCAGTGCATCAGCCAGAGCCGACGCCGCAGCCGGCGCCTCAGCCAGAACCGACGCCAGAGCCAACGCCGCAGCCAGGGCCTCAGCCAGAGCCGACGCCAGAGCCGACGTCGCAGCCAGCGCCTCAGCCAGAGCCGACGCCAGAGCCGACGCCGCAGCCAGCGCCTCAGCCAGAGCCGACGCCGCAGCCAGCGCCTCAGCCAGAGCCGACGCCGCAGCCAGCGTCTCAGCCAGAGCCGACGCCGCAGCCAGCGCCTCAGCCAGAGCCGCCGCTGCCACCTGAGCTTCCTGGACGGCCGCCGCTGCCTGAGCTTCCCCAACGGCCGCTGCTGCCGCCTGAGCTTCCCGAACGGTCGCCGCCGCCGCCTGAGCTTCCCGAACGGTCACGGCTCCTCGCCTTGCCGGTCCCAGCCCGGCTCCTCGCCCTGTTGGCGCCATCCAAACAGCTCACTCAGCCGGCATCATCAAGACTCCTCGCCTTGCCGATCCCAGCCCGGCTCCTCACCCTGCCGGCTCCCTACAAGCCTCCAACCCTGCCGGCTCTTCGCAGTACTCCAGGTTCTTCGCTGCCACACGATCCAGGACCACTGCAGCTCCACTCTCCGGGTCTTCCGCAGCTCCAGTCTCCAGGCCCTCCGCAGCTCCACGCCCCAGGTACGCCCCAGCTGCATGGTCCTGGCCCCCTATCCCTCCCCCTGTTCCGCCTCCGCTCCGCCTCCCGCCTGAACAGTAGTGGAGTGTCTGGAATCCACTCCTAGAGGGAGGGCTATGTCACACAACCAGCGATCGCTTTCGAGAGATCGCTGGTTCTCACACGAACTCTCAGGACTTCCGCATTCCCCAGGACTACACATTCATACATGCACTGCTCCCAAACACGCACGTCTGTTCATTCATCTATCCTGATCGCATCACCAGCTGAGCCTTGTTCACAGACTGATTTCATTCCATTCATAAGCCACTCATTCACGCTTCCAGTTGGCCGAGTCTTGTTTACCCAGTGTGACATTACAACGCGTTTCCCTGTCTTGTTTCTCCGTGTCTTGATCCTAGCCTTGTACCCTTGTTATCCTGTTTAGCCGCCTGCCTTTCGACCTTTAGCCTGTTTAACGTTTATGATTCTGGACTGCCTTTATACACCTGTTTGCACCTGATGACCACTGCTTGCCTGACATTGAATAAACTGCATATTGGATCTTACCTCCTGTTGTCTCCTATCACTCCACCCCAGTCGTGGTAACAGTAATGCTCAGTTAGCAGGTCTAATTTTGAATTTAAATATGTAAATCTAATTCATATATTTAAAATACAAGTTAATGTTTAGATTTCAAAGAAATACAAATAGGTCATTTTTACATGCAACCTCTGTGCTCACTGAGATTTTCCAAAATTTCCAAATTCCAAATTCCAGTTCCAAATTTTAAGGTAAAATCATTTGCTGGCAGGGCTTTTAGCTGCAAAGAACTACAGTTATGGAATTCTCTGCCATTAGATATTCGTCAGATGGATTCTATCTCCAATTTTAAATGCCAGGTTAAAACCTTTCTGTTCAGGATTGCTTTTAATGACTTTTTGGATAAATATTATGTTTATTACTCTTCTGTCTTGTTTTTATAATGTACCTGTGACATACTGTAAGGTGTCTTTGAGTGCTCTGAAAGGCACCTATACATAATGGGTATTATTATTATTATTATTATTATATGATGAATATGATGACATATAGCCTATATTTTTAAGGTCTGAGGAAAATTTCCATGTTTTGATTTTTACTTTTTAAGAACAGTGTCATTTTAAATTCACTTTTAGAAGCACATTTTAATTTAAATATCAAACATTATTATTATTTTTTACCTGTAAGCAAAGTGTGGTGTTAATGTTCAAACTGTTTATAATGTTTAAAGTGGCTGACAATAATAATCTGCTTAATTAGGCCTGATACGCTACTATATTTTAATACTGGTCAATATGGTGGTACTTGGAGAGACTATTTTTTCTGAGGTGGTACTTGGGGAAAATAGTTTGAGAACCATATTGTAAACTAATGCTAAGAAATATATAACTATAGAGTGGAATAGATCCTGAATTTTCAGACAAAGGAATCAATCTAATTTTGAAAAACAACAATATGTGCCTACAAGCATCCAAGCACTACATCCAGCTCCAAAAGTATAGACTGGCAGAGATATGGCAAGAAAAATGAAGGCCAGCTTTTCATTTGTCCCCAATTTCACACTTCCATCACACCGTATGTCCTATCTGGCAAACACACCTGGGAAGAAATATCTCTCAATGCCCGATCCATCTATGACAATAATCTGAAGATTTATCCTTACACCGAATCCAGCAGGGACACATTATAGTACGTTTATATGTTGTAGCTGCATTGAAAATCTCCTCGGTTTAACCTGAAATCTCTTTGAAATCATGCCAAGCAAGATTTGTCAATATCCGTATTAAAACTCAGCAAACTTTGAAATATGCCTCATCCTTTTTAAAATTTAAACTCAAGTATTTATTGGTAAAATATTCTGACTTAAAAAAATGAAATGTGGTATGAACTACTACATGTGCATCAAAGGCTGTGTGAGTTGTTTTGAATAATGTGGCTCCTCTGGGTTGTTGATTAAAAGGAAGTATATGCTTCTGTGGTTGTTTCTCTATGATAATTTTACAATGCACCAGGGCAGCATGGGCACATAGCAGGGAGCTTTAATGAGCAAAACAGCTTTCGGCTGTAGGCATGAACACCAATCCCGCATCAACAGGGTCGTATGGAGAATTTCTGCTTTCAGAACGGTCAAAAGTTGAATATTTTAGTGTATATGAAGGGCTCTGAATTAATGGAGATTTAAATAGAAAAACAATTGGTGAGTCAGATTTCCTCTACAATCACAAAATCAAAAGCACATACCTCAAACTTTTCAGACAAGTTCCCTTTTTCGAAATTCAAACATTTGCCATTTAAACTGGCTGATTGTTCTGAAAATAAACTGGTTCACAAAATTATTAAAATGCACAGTTACACTGAATGTTTCACTCTGTGAGTGATATTTACTAAAGGTTTGCGAAGTAATAAAAATGTAAACATGCAAACAATATTAAAACATTATTATTACTTCTTTAATTTACATTAATTTTGTTGGGTGTACAGGTAAAAGAAAATTCAGTTCAGAAGTTTTTTTTTTTCATCATGAACCAACATTGAGAAAATTTTTACAGCATTATACATTTTGAAGCATAAGATTTTTCATTAACCCAACCCAACAAAGATAATATTTATCATATTATTTACCATTTTTATCACGATTTATGATATTTGTCATAAAATCAACCAGTCACAAATTATGAAGTACAATTATTATGCACATTATAAATGTGGTTATAAGTCAAAAATACAGCATTTGTAGTTGCCGTTATAAACTGCTTACTATCGTTTATTAATGTAGAGTTAATGCTTAACAAATAATGAATTCACCAGATGTTAATGTTTAATGAATCATTCATAATGTTTTGTTATTACAGTGTTATCAAAGACAATTTCATCATTAAAGATTGATTAAAAATGGTGTGAAAATCTTATTTCGTTTTGTTCTTTTGAACCCAATATCGTGTCTTAACTTTTGGAGCAAGCATCTCATCACACCGCAATTCATTTGTCTTGTAGACAAAATACAGGTGAGCAACATCACAGGTAATTATTGGTATGGTTGTATTAGTAGTCTTTGTGTTGACATGAAGTGAATGTGACAGTTTTGCTTTTCATGTCGTGCTGGTGATTGGAGTTAAGTGATGATTAGTTGTCCAAGGAAAATGTTTCTTGGTGCTGTATGAGGTGAAGCCTGGTTATTCTGTAAAGAATATCAAATTTAACATTATCCAAATTTAATTCATTGCTAGATCATGATATTTAGTGCACTAGGTAATGGTAACACGTGGAAAAATACTAAAATCTAGTTTTTGATGTTACACTTTATGTTCATATATATATATATATATATATATATATATATATATATATATATATATATATATATATATATATATATATATATATATATATATACACACACACACACACCATATTTTCTGTTGTTCATTGCTTAATATTATATTCATATTGATGTGAAACTAAATAAAACAATACTGATACTAGACTACAGATCTTTCTGAGGATCATCTTTCAATTTTCTTGGTTTACTTTATTAAATGAGCTCCATCTCTTCATTCTACGCAATTCACATGCCCCTTTGTGCCAAAATACATAAATATACTGTTTGGTGCTAACAATTTTATGGACAATTTTCTTTAATCTTAGCATCTTAGCATTAACTTGTAGTTGACAAAATGTCATAAACTACCTCAATGAACCATAGCAAAAGAGAATGTTTCCTTTTCACACAATAAACCAAATTATGGTTGAATGAATATTTGTCTCATAGAACAGGCTGTAGCATTTAAGCAAATGATGAAAACTACAAATGAAGTGAAAGCACTTAAGCAGTAAGCTTAGAGAGAGTAAAGTGTGTCCTGTCAAGAATAAACAGTAGAGTAATGTAACAATGTAGGTAAAATGCTAGACGCCATTGGACTACAATTTGTTTTGTTGTCACTAGCTTTTATATGCTTTCACTTTCACAGTCTTGCCAAGCAACAAGAGCAAATATTCTTTCTATGTCAAAAGCATGTCTTGTTTTGTACCTCTGCAAACAGTAACTTAAGCTGTTCTGATGCCTGGTGTTTTGTTATTACTAAACCATCCTGAATTACGTGTCTTGTTAAGTGCTCATTAAGATGCATCTACTGGGAGAATGTGTTTTAGGGATGTGAGCATTCTGGAACACACTGTACGCTTGTGGTTCATCTCACAAGGATCTCTTGGGAAATCACCACTAGTGTACTACTTTTCCACATCTCTGTTTAGGATCACCAAGAGAAATAACAGTCATTTGCATGATAATGTCTAACTAATTGGTTTAGGGAGAACTGTTTGTAATCCGTCTTAAACAGACAAGGTCAGAGTTGGCCAAATCACCCCCTCGGGTTTGGAGCAGAATACCGGTACTATAATTGCATCATATCCATGCAGACTGACTTCCATTTAGTTAAAGCTAAAAGCACAAGCCATTACATTTACTTCGCAGGGGCCATGCATCACAACACAAAGGTGTGGTGACATCATCATTGAAAGTGAAGAGTATATTGTTGAAGGCAGATGTACACTGAACACTTGCTGTCTAAGCTTTTTTTTAATAGTCATTTGCACAAATAAATACTGCAATTATTACTAATGACTAGGGGAAATACGTTTTTACTAATTCTGTGTGAATGGCTTTATTTGACAATGATCAATTTGTGGAGCTCTCTGCTAACAACTTGTTATTCGTAATCTGGTGTGTTAAGGTGCATGCGTGTTGTTAGCATGTTTTTTTATGACTTGGCATGGATTAGCGTGCTGTTAACATGTTTCCAGTAGGGATTAACATGTTGTTAACATGTGTCTAATATGAAATAACATGTTGTTAGCATGTTCCCTTTATGAATTAGCTAGCTGGCTAGATAGTTAAAAGGGCATCAATGATTGGCTACAACTATATAGTTGAGGTCAGAATTACCTCTAACTCTAAACTTAGTAAAATCTCTAGCCTTAGTCCTAACCCTAACCCTAGTGCTCACCTTAACTTGAAGGTCTCGCCCTAACCCTGACCCTAGCCCTAACTCTAATCCTAACCCTAGCCATAACCCTAACCATAGCTGTACCCTAACTCTAGCCCTAAACCTAACTATAACCCTATCCCTTACCCTAGTCCTAAGCCTAAGCCTAACACTAAGCCTAAACCTAAGCCTATTTTTACCACTAGCCCTAAACCTAATCTTAGTTATAAACCTAATGTTAAACCTAGCCCTAATCCTAATCTTGGTCCTAACCTAACTTAAGCCTAGTCCTGTAGCTTTGACCCTAGTCCTACGCCTAGTCCTAAGCCTTGCCCTAAAATTTATCCTGGTCATAACGCTACAACCCTAACCATAGACCTAGACCTAGACCTAACCCTAACTTGAATCTGAACCTGAACACGAACCATAACCCTAGCATCAACCCTAATTCTAACCCTTGTCCAAATCAAAACCCTAGCCCCTAACCATAACCTAATCCCGAGATGAAGGATTCAAGGCAGTGGTTTTTAAATTCATGTAGGCTAGAAAATAATATGTTTTGTAATATTTTAAATCTTTATATTTGTATTCTATATATATCCTTATTATACCATATATATATATATATATATATATATATATATATATATATATATATATATATATATATATATATATATATATATATATATATATATATCCTTAATATTTTAATTCTTTTTCATATGTAAAGATATTTGCATATTGCTCTACATCTTGTGTGTATTAAGCAGTGTGCAAGCGAGGCGCACAACTAACGCGCTCTGCGCCAGACTTTAGACCGGGTTTGTTCTGGTCTAAAGAACAGACTATTACAGTTTCTAAAAATAGCAACGTGCCAAAAAACGCCTGCTTCTTTAGACCAGAATGCCTATGGGCACACATATGAGCGCAAATGCATTTGCTATTTAAAAAGCTTGGCGCAACACCTCAAAATGACCTTTGCGTGGAGCTGAAAGTAGCAAATAACAATTGCATCACGCCTTGCACCACATTGCGCCGGATGTATGATAGGGCCCTTAGTGTGTAACTCGCACTTCTCTGCATTAAAAAATTGTTGTTTTCAAGCAGCCATTGAAAAACCTGACACACATGCTGAGTGTGAATCTATCGAGAGATTCACAAATGAGAATATCATCCAGGTACACAAAGACAAACTTGTTTACCATATCACTCAACACATTTTAACCAGGGCCTAGACATCAATTAGGAGATTGGTCAGGCTAAAGTGTAAGTTTCATGTATGTGTTTAATCCCCTGGGGTCGAAGACCGCGTATACGCGTTCTGACAAGTTTTTACCTCATTGAGCTGAAATGAACCTAAATTACACTTTCAGTTTTAATCGTACAGATAAGATCAATGCATCAATCGAATCTGTTAGGTGTTTACTTTTAAATGTGTACACTCACAACAAAAACAAATGTGTTTGCTTTTGCAAAACAAGGATAATAAACAGTGTAGGCATTTTGTCTTTTCTCTCTCCGTGAACTGTTTTTAGAAACGCATCAGTAAAATGCGCTGAAACTTAAAAATAAAACTCCCATAGATGAGGCACATACGTTTATAAAGCTTGAAGTGTCTACTTTTAAACGCAGCTATGCATGTTGAAAACAAATGATTTAAAAAAAAAAGGAATCAGTATGAAACCAACGCTATGTCTAGCTTCTCAGTCTGAGCTTATTAGAGTTAATGCGACCACGCCCACAAAGCTCATATGGAAATGAGAATATGGCAGTTCATATGGAAATGAACGAAATTGAGCCAGCCAGGTGATAATGTACATGCTCCCCGAGACATGGCATCAAATGACAAGCTTTATTATAGTTACTTATTTTTGTTTGAACGATGGCACGCTACACAGGTGAAGAAGCACAGTACTAAACAGCGACAAAGAATTTACCCTATTAATTCCTGCCGATAAGTCTTTTATTCCAACCTTTTTGATTTATATGAATTATGTCCTTACAGGCCACTTATAGTTTCATTGCTATACAAAGTGTATCCTATAACGCATAGCGTATAATGATAAACATTGGCCTATATAATGAAAAATGTAATGTTATATGAAATATATATATATATATATATATATATATATATATATATATATATATATATTCTTATTATTATATTAAAAAAATAAATACTTGTTTACACTACAGGTGCTTTTCTGTTTAAAATTCCTATGTGGTAACTGAGTTTATTAGGTTTACTAGTATCGAGTTATTTTGTGTGATAGTTAAATAATTTTTAAATAAACTGCAAACAAAAAAATATATATAAAAAAAATATTTTTTTCTCAGATTCTTTCTTAAAACTCTTAGTCACATACCTGTCTGATGGCTCATTATGCAGCTCATTATGCAGGTCTTTGTCTTCTCTGGTGTTACTCACTGCATAGTAATGATAGTTCACGGCTTAACGCATAAACCATTTTCAAACAGAAAGTGACTTAGAAATTTTAATTCTGTGAATTGTTTTCTGTGAGCAAGTGAACAAGATGATTCTCACATCATTTTGAAGCAAAAACACTAGACTATCAGATCCAGTTCTCAAAAGTCTTGTGCACAAATGTTCTCTGAGTGTTTCACGGCCTTGTTTCAGTGACTTCAAAATTTTAGTTTTTCACTAACCACACATAAACATTTCTTTCTCAAAAACACAAACACATACAAACATGCTGCTTAGGTATTATTGTAGCCCAACTTGTGCTGTTTACAGTGTTATCACACTTTAGCCATTAATATGTTTTTAAGATACTGAAAACAACACAAATGTCAGTGCATGTCAAAACTTCTCTAGAGCCCCAAAACATCCTCAGACCCCAGAGGGTTAAGGCTGTCTTCACCTCATATCTTTTATGAATGCATATCAAGTGTTATGTGTTGTGGAGGTCTAATCTCCCTGCAACAACTCAAAGGCAGATGACTCTTGACTTCTTGACTGTGATGACATTCAACCATCTGTAGTCCATGCAAGAACACTGGGAGCAATCCCTCTATACAAAGCAGAATTTTGCACCCTCAGGTGAAAATGAGATACTGTATAGATGAGTCTAAAAATAAATTATTTTCTAATATGCCTGTCTATGGCCTCTCTTTTTTGGACCTAGAAGGCAATACAAATTACTCTCAGACGAAGAAGTGCCTGACAGGAGGTCAATGGAACAGGGAACAAAAACCCAGCCCAAGGCTTTTTGAAGACCTGATGAAGATCATGATACTCCACTGAGACCCTGGTAAAATTGACTGTCTCCTCCTGCAAGGTACAGGAAAAGCAAAAATCAAGAGGGATAGGTGCCCACCAGGATCTGTTGGTTTACTGATGGGCATTGGCTTATAAAGGGCAATCGGTGGTGAAATGCCCTAGTTTACTGCAGTAAAGACATAAGCCACAGGTAAGATGTTCTCTCTTGCCCTGAGGCAAGAGGCACCTTATGCATGTATTGAGCTCAGCCACCTTGGCTGTGAGATGTCTTGGTTTGGCATCTCAACCTCTCTGGAGGTGGTGGTGAGCTGGGTGGCATGCTGACCCAGAGGTGCACACTGCTGGATGGGTGACAATTGCACCTAGTTATGACCTGCTCAATACATAATAGCCTTGATCGTTCTGTCAGGAAAATCCAAAGGGAGATTCAGGTTGACTTGCAGACAGGGCAAAAAATATTAATACAAAACCTCCAGCACATACCTAGTAAGCGTTATACAAGGTTAGATTCTCACTGGGAAGCATTGTGGTCAATCAAATGCTGCATGGGCTGTGCATATTAATCATTTTGTGTGTATTACCACAGGATTGTTCAAATAGGCCTATATTTCACATTCAAAAGTTTAGAGATGGAGAAAACCATTAAATGTAATTGTGTTTTATTGTGTGTTTGATGTTTTCCAAATTTCCCATTAAAAGATGTTTAAGTGCAGACTGTATACTTTTTATTGATTGATTGATTAATTTTTTTTCGGCTTAGTCCCTTTATTAATCTGGTGTCACCACAGCGGAATGAATCGCCAACTTATCCAGCACATGTTTTACGCAGCAGATGTCCTTCCAGCTGCAACCTATGTCTGAGAAGCATCCATACACACTCATTCACACACATACACTACGGACAATTTAGCCTCCCCAATTCACCTGTATCACATGTCTTTGGACTGTGGGGGAAACCGGAGCACCCGGAGAAAACCCACCCAAATGCGGGGAGAACATATAAGTTACACACAGAAATGCCAACTGACCCAGCCGAGGCTCAAACCAGCGACCTTCTTGGTGTGAGGCGACAGCATGACCTACTACGCCAACGCGTCACCTAATTTACTTTTTAACTTATTATTACTTTTTTTGTGCTATGGTACCACAGCAAGTACCACTGGTGGAGGGTTTCATAGGTGGAGTGGTGTAGGGAAAGTTGCACTTACCTTGAGCTCCAGGACTTATAGACTATGTGAACAAATGAGAAGGGAAGGCGGAGAACTGGATTTATGGCACAATAAGCATCAGGTGTGCTTCCTTCTGCACTGTCAGCAGGGCTCCTTTATCATTCCCCTCCTTTATCATTTTGCTTTTTACTCCTCTGCTCTGGGTGTGAGCAGTAACTGGGCCCTGTGGTGACAAATGATTTGCAATAGGGCAGCAATTACATTTATAATCAATTAATTTGTCAGTTATTTCTGCAATTACTCCATCAAATGATGTGCCATTGGCTTCGCTATAAAATGCGCTTTGGGAAAAAGTGGAATGAAATATAGAATTTGCAAGTTTTTATACACTTTTAACATTAAAGTTATAAACAGAAGTTTTCTGTTAAAAAAAGCTTAAAACAGAAATGTAGAATGTAGATTTATTTATTTCTTATCTGAGCTCAGCACATATAATTACATACTTGAGTAAATTATGTAATGTTTATTGAAGCAAATGTATTTTGAACTTGCCAAAGCAGTGCCAAGTACAACACTAAAACACATTCTGAAGTAGAAAGAATCAAAATACAAATACAAAAAAATAATTAAATAAATAAAATCTCACAATGTCTCACAATGGCAAGACAAAAGAATAGAGCTATTAGCTAAAATAGTTATTGAAGTTATTATGTTAAAATATGTTGAAAAGAAACAACACTCTTTGTTAAACAACACTTTAAAAATATTAAAATGTCACAGGATGGCTAACAATTTTGACTTCAATTAAAGAATATTAATTATTCAGATAAAAATGAATTTCACCAGGAGAAACATCTATATTATAATAACATATTAGTAGCCCTTCTATGTTTTATTTGTATTTTTTCATTTGTTAAACATTTCCCAAATGTATTTTAGCTAAGTAAGGACAATTTCACAGCATTTCCGATACATTTTTTTTTTTTTAGGAATAAAACTTATTTGTCATTAAAATGAAAGCAGTTTTTAATGTTTTAAAAAACATTTATGTTAAATATTAATCGCACCCTTAAAATGCAGTTTTTTTTTTGATTGTCTACAGATAAAATCATTGTTATACAGTGAATTGCCTTATTGCCCCAACTTACCCTATTAACCTAGTTAAGACTTTAAATAGCTTTTTAAGCTGAATACTAGTCTTAAATATCTAGTAAAATATTATGTACTTTTTACCATATCAAATATAAAAGAAATCAGTTATTAGAAATTATTTGATAAAACTATTATGTTTAGAAATGTTATTACCTTTAAACAAATATATATATATATATATATATATATATATATATATATATATATATATATATATATATATATATATATATAATGGCTTTTACATTTGTCAACAAAGTACTCACACCCTCCAACACAAAGCCATTACTTTGTGTGTGTGTATACACATACACATTTGTCCTCTTAGCGAAAGTTAATCATAGGAATTGAAATAATATAGCAGATGAAAGTGTAACAAAAACATGAGTGTAAGGTGTGGTGTGCATTTAAACTTGCCTTGGTGTGGAGGTCAACAGTGGCCTCAGTGCTGTCATGGTAGTTTATTAAAATCACCCATTGCATGGAGGCAGAATTCTCTCTACTGTCCCAAAGCAGCAACTGAATATCCCTGCCATCATTGAGATGCATGCTCTCCTACTAAATGAGTTGCCCCTGGCAGCTATAGCAAACCAGCCAGAGCTAATATTTCACCTCTTTGTCAAACTGCTGCTATTAAACTATGGAGGGTGGAATAATTTCATGTGATGAAGTACTATATGGGATTCCTGAAACTTTTATCTTTGAACCTGCAAACTTTTAGGATGGCACATTTTCAATTTTGTTGTGGTTTGTTATAGTTCTCAATGGTCCAATTTTGCTAACTATTTTACAATTTATGGGAGCTACTATATTAATGTAAATACTGCATGTTGCATGCATCCAATTACTTTTTTATTATTGTTGATTGAAGTTTAGGACTGTGTTCACATTTATTATTTATTAATTTAAGTTGATCTGGCCCTATCATCTAGCTGGCAAAATGCAGCTTAAGGCATGACACAAACATTTATGTTTTTAATTTCCCACAGGTATTATTTTCATATCCTGCAACACATTGTTTAAATTGCATATGCATTTGCACTCATTTGTGCACTCAAGGGCATGCTGGTCTGAAAAGGAGGTGTGTTTAGAGGCCATTGCTGGTGTGTGTATAGGCATTTTGAAGCAACTAAAATAGGCAATTGACTAACTAAAAGCTTATATTTAGTTAGGTCCATAAATATTTCGACATCAACACAAATCTAACATTTCTGGCTCTACACACCAACACAATGGATTTTAAATGAAACAAACAAGATGTGCTTAGACTGCAGACTGTCAGCTTTAATTTTAGGGTATTAACATACAAACCAAGTGAACACTGTAGGAATTACAACAGTTTGCATTTGTGTCTCACACTTGTTAAGGGTCCAAAAGTAATTGGGCAATTGGCTTTTAAGCTGTTCCATGGATATTCCCTCATTATCCCAATAACAATGAGCAGATAAATTGTCCAGAGTTGATTTCAAGTGTGAAATTTGCTTTTGGAATCTGTTACTGTCAACTTTTAAGATGAGATATAAAGAGCTGTCACTATCAGTCAAGCAAGCCATCAATAAGCTGAAAAAACAAAACATCAGAGAGATAGCAAAAACATTAGGCATGGCCAAAACTACTGTTTGGAACATTCTTAAAACGAAAGAACGCACCAGTAAAACCAGGGAAAACAACTGTGGTGGATAACCAAAGAATGTTTTACCTGAAAACCACCCTTTACAACAGTTAGCTAGATCAAGAATACTTTCCAGGGGGTAGGTGAATGTGTGACAAATTTAACAATCAGAAAAAGACAACACCAGAGTGAATACAGAGTGTTCACCACAAGATGTAAACCATTGCTGAGCCTCAAAAACAGAAAAGCCAGATCAGAGTTCCAAATAAAGCCTTTACTTTGCTGGAACAGCATCTTATAGACAGATGAGATAAAGATCAACTTAATGTTGATGGGAAGAGTATGGAGAATCTAAAAAACTGCTCATGATCCTAAGCAGTGAAGCATGGTGGTAGTGGTATTAATAATAATATTTATTATTTACATTTATATAGCTCTTTCTGGACAATCAAATCACTTTACCTCCTCATCCACCACCAGAGTGTAGCATCTCCTGGATGATGCAAATGCCAGGCCAGAATATAGTTATACCCCTACTCTTTTTCAAAGGACATCCTATGGTTTTTAATGACAGGGCCTCAGTTAACCGTCTCATACTAAAGACGATGCTCACTGAGCAGTATAGAGCTTCATTATACTGGGGCATTAGAACCCACACAGACTACAGGTTAAGCGCCCCTGCTGGTCTCACTAACACCACTTCCAGCAGCAACCTAGCTTTCCCATGTGGTCTCCCATCCAGGTACTGACCAGGCGCAGCCCTGCTTAACTTTAGTGGGCAACCATGTAAGAGTTGCAGAGAGTTAGTTGCCGGTAGTGACATGGTGTGGGCATGTATGGCTGTCAATGGAACTGGTTCTTTGTATTTATTGATGTAGTGACTGCTGATAGAAGCTCACATTCTGCTCATAATAAGCCAAATTCTTCAGAACTCATTGAATAGTGTTTCACAGTGTAGATGGAGATTGACCCAAAGCATACTGCAAAAGCAACCAAAGAGTTTTTAAAGGAAAATAAGTGGAATGCCATGCAATGGCCAAGTCAGTCACTTGACCTGAATTGATTTTAGCTTGCATTTTACTTGCTAAAGACGAAACTAAGGGCAACAATTGATTGCTGTAAAGGCCTGGCAGAGCACCACCAGGAATGAAACCCAGCATTTGGTGATGTCTATGTGTAGTGATAATTGTATTTATCACAAATATTAACATCAAAATTTTGGTACTGATATTATTGATTTTTTAGCCTCTCACAAGGACACCAATTAATGTAGTGATAATTGTATTTATAACAAATATTAACATTCATATTTTGAATGAATAATTTTAAACAAGGCACCAGACAGCTTTGACTGTCAAAATAATTAACAATCAAATATTGTTAATTGAAACATACAAATGTAAAAATGTTTATTATCTGGCCAAATGTAAAGGATAATGGGATCATCTGACTTGTGGAGCATTTTGCTGTATTATCAACACATTGAAGACGCAATTGTAATAAATGAGTTTAACAAAAGAGTAAACAAGGGTAACTAAAATTAAATGTACAATAAATGAAGTGCATAGGAGAGTCATGGAGGTGATTAAGTTAAAGATTGTGATTTATAAATATTATCTTATTTAAAGACAAACTAGAGTCTGATAAGGTAAACCTCATTCTAAAATACAAAGAACTGAGGAAGTTTTTGTTATTAGTTTATATCAGTTATAAAAATCTAATTAATTAGAATATTTTATACTAAAACACACTATGCCAAGGTCTCTCTTAGGTATATTTACGTTTCTGTCATTGATGCAGTGGTTGAAAGCTGGATCTTCTTGCAGGTCTTGAGGCATGGAACCTGCAGACTTAGTTCTCTTGAGCTTTGAGAAGAAGAAATCTGTAGATTCTGGAACATACAAAACTTCAGATTTCTTGAGGTGGTGGTTTTGATGTCAGGAACATGCTGATGTCTTTATCCTTGAATGTAGTGTTCCTGGAAATCTGGAGCACACAGAATTCTGGATGGGGTATTTCTGAAGCAATGGTTCCCAATGCCTTGGAAAAAGCACTGTGAATCCATTTACTAAATCCTTGCTGGAACACGCAGCAAAGTTTTAAAGTCTTTGAGCAATTTGGATAGCCTTGTTTGGCAGCACCACACACAATGTATCACCACTACGTGTGTTATACTCTTCCTTCTGTTACCACTACTCACTTCTTTTTGATACCACTCCCACCTCCACTTTGAGAGAATGTTTTTATCCTCTCTCTGGAAGGCGAGATTATAAAGATGTCACCTTTTAAATCCAGCATTGTGATTGGATGATTCTGTGAGCTGGACACTGAAATGTGTAATCCATAGTGTGACAGGCATTTGCATAGTCATAGTCCACAGTTAAACTGTTATTATAGTTAAGAGTCTTAAAATATTTTTCAGAGCATTATTTGCTTTCCAAACCACATACAATTTAGTATTTCAAGCAGTGCATATTAAATATGATCATTTAAATTTAAAGACATATGAAGTGAAATATTCCAATATGTGTCCCTTTTGTTAGATTGTAGATTGTGATCAATGTGTCCCTCTGTGTCTCAGATTATGTATAATGTTGATTCGATCAAGAAGTTGTTTTGCAAGTTCTGGGCTCTTAACAACTTTGTTTTTCAGAAAAACAAAGGAGAGATGGTTCTCCAATGTCTCTATTACCATTGATAAGCTTAAAAAAGGCCCAGAGTAAGGTGTTAACTTTGCAGCATTTGTTTATGTTGAAAGTTTATTTCCACAAGTTAATTTCTACAAGTTCCTGCCTTTACCACTGATCACTACATATGCTTTCAGACATCAGGCTGTAATTTACTGCAAAGAGTTTTGCAACCAAGTACTAAAAAGTGAAAGTTTCATTTATGATTATTATTCTGTCTAATTGCTGTTGGACCCTTAACAAGTGGGAGGCACATATGCAAGCTGTTGTAATTTCTACAGCGTTCACCTGATTTGGATGTAAATACCCTTAAATTAAAGCTGACATTCACATCGATTGTGTTGGTGTATAGAGTCAAAAATATAAGAATTGTGTTAAGTTCTGAATTGCAGTAATTACAAGTGATAAATAATTACTTATCAATTAACTATTCTTGTTTTATCAGCTGCTGCTACAGTGTAATGAACTGCCAACTATAGTTCTTATAGTTCTAGTATTTTGTAGTTCAACTGGTTTTGGGGCCTATGACAGCACTACAGGTGCAACTTTTATCAGAGATCAAATCATTGCTTTTCATTTTTAGTCTCTTAGATTGTGCTGTGATCTTGTGCATACGGAAACTGATTCTTTATTCTTTACTCTGGTCATGCTCTTTGGCATATTTATAATTCACTGAATTTAAGCAGGCAACAAGAGATAAAGAATACTGTATAATTGTTTTGAGAAGGAAGATAAATCTATCAGCAAAAAACATCATAACTGGCAGGCAATGCATCTCTAAGAGCAAGTGCAGTTACTGTATAATAAAATCAGAGATGTTAAGGCATCGTCTGTTTCATGTACTGCAAACAAAGCTTTATGCTCACACACTCATGCAATATAGCCAATTTAGTTCATCCAATTCTCTTATACTGAATGTCTTTGGCCTGCGGGGGAAACCGGAGCCAAAATTCGAACCAGTGACCTTCTTGCCTTAAGGTGACAGTGCTAACCTCTTAGCCACCATGCTGCCCCATAATATTTAAATAACCTAGCCTTAACAAAGGAGGCAATGCTTAACAAACAGCAATAAAAGAAAACAGGAGGTTATGGGACAAAAAAATAAAACAAAACAAAATATAGAAAGCAAATCATATAAATTACAGTTTTAGACATATATTAAAAAATGCAAAAAAAAAACAAAACAAAAAAAAAAAACAATATTGATTATCACTTTTGAAAATGATACAATCTTACTCTTAGCTTACCTTTTATTAAAGAAAAAAGTAAACAGATATTAGCTAAAACAATCATGTCATTTTATTTGTTATCATAGCTTCATGCTCTTATTTTAACAGGAACACAGTGCCGTAAAAGGTGGCGCCTCACAGCAAGAAGGTGGCTGATTTGAGCCCGGGCTGGGACAGTTGGTGTTTCTGTGTGGAGTTTGCATGTTCTCCCCATGTTCGCGTGGGTTTGTTCTGGTTTCCATCACAGTCCAAAGACACTTACTTTACGTCACGTAAATAGCAAGTGCACTTATGGCGCGACGCAACTGGCTCTTAAAGGGAATGGTAGATGAGAACACACCTATAACTCATTAAGAAAATAAGCTCAACCCTTTTAGATCATGCGCCATGGCACAAAGTGGATTTTTACATCCTTAAAATAGCAAAAGTGGATTCTGACACACCCTGAAAGCATTTCCACCCTGCGATTTACGCTTTGCGCATGGACCGTCAAAATAGAGCCCTCAAACTGTGCACAATAATAAGTGTTCTGGGGTTTTTATGAAACTACCCCATAGTCAATATGGTATTTTACTGCCTCTTGAGCAGTAAAATCTAAACCTCTTTTGCGTTTTTTTATTCCTTAGGAATTTATTTAAAGCTGTATGTGTAATTTCTGCCACACATCCATGTGGCTGTAAAGAATCTGTTTTCTTCTGTTGTCTCCTATGATTGAATAAAACAGGATGAATCCCCTGTACACAACACAAGTTGCTTTGTTTACACTTGGCTAGCAATGTCATTTGCTGTGAGCACAGAACCATTTCACCCACATAAACACAAATTCCCAGTGAAGAAGCAATAAAACAACTTAGCAAGAATCTTTGTTGAAAGAGAGGTGTGAAAACGTATATAGCCAAATGGGCTAACATAGAGCTTACAACACAACATTTTTGCAGGACTGTAAGCAAATCTGCCATGCTAGCTAAGCTCTTGCAGTCTGTTGGCAAACTTTGCTAGTTATATAACAACTGGGAAAAAAGATTGCCACTTGTCATGTTTCGGTGTAAATTTTAGACACTGCATTTCAGACCGAGCACGTCTTTCATGATTCTACCCTAGATGAATCACAGTGTCCGAGACATGTCATTTTTGTACATTATAGCATTTCAAGCTTTGCCTTGTGTACCAACATGACACATGATATACAGTGTGAAAGCAGCACATTTTTTCTTTTTATGTGTGGCCCTTTTTTGATTTTGTCTGAATCAGATGGTGTACATCATTGATGATGAAGCAAATCTGGACATCTTAATAGCTGACAGCTTTCTGGAAATATCTGAACTGTCTTACTGAAAACCCAGAAGTATCCATGCATTAAACATATTTCCAGGACAATTTTGAACTTTGCAGTTAATTTTTATTTTAGAAAAACAATATTTAAAAAGCAGGAAGAAGGACATTTTAGGATGTATAATTAATATATATATATATATATATATATATATATATATATATATATATATATATATATATATATATATATATATATATATATGTCACTCAGTCAGATCAAACTTTTCAGTTACTGTATCTCGTGATCCTTATGTATTCAAGCAGTCAACCCCAACACAGTAATACAAAGAGAATGTGGAATAAAAATTACAGGCCATTCGCACAAACTATAATAACTGTAAAAATAATAATGAAGACATTGTTCTAATGTCCCAAAACAACAGCAGAGTTCACAAAATGGATAAAACAATAAAGATGTTAAGAAAAAAATATTGTTGTAATCACATTCAGAATGTTTTTTTTCAGCTAATAAACAATAAAATGCTGATAGCTAGATAAAATCCATTGAAATATAAAGGGCTCACGCAATTTAAAGCTACAGACAACATGAAAGACAAGACAACGAAAATGAAGTCAAAGATTTATTGGGGTATGAATTTGGGAATTGACAATAACAAAATAACAAACAAAAATTCCTTTATGTTAAATCTCCAACTTACCTGATCAAAAATAAAATAAAATAAAGTACAATTCACTACCCTAACTACCAACACAAAAACAGAGGTCAAAAGGTTTTTATAAATAAAATGGCGTCAAACTCCTTACTATCCCAATGTATATACATTATTTACAAACTATTCACAAAACAGGCAACCATATTTAAAGAACAATTCAAAATCAATGTCAGCAGGAAACAAAGATCAATCAAGCCAGTGGAACAAAGTATCATAAACAAAGCAAACACTAAAGCAGAAAGTACAAATATCAATATTCCCAGTCTAAACACATCCAAAAACTCTGCACTATACCACATACAAAAGTTTCAACAAACACAAAGCAAGTGACTGAAAACAAGATGGCTGCCAAGGAAGTAGTGTCATGGCTTTTTAAAACACTGTAGGTCAATCAGGAACAATCAAGCTGGAAGTCGCCAATTAGATCTGTTCTAAGCAAAACAGAAAAAAAAACAAATAAAAAAAAGGAAAAGACAAACATAGGATTGTAACACCAACTATAATAACTGTAGAAACAATGATGAAGACATTGTTCTAAAATAGAGAAACAATATTGTTATGATCACAATCAGAATGTTTTTTTTTTTCAGCTAATATCCAATTAAATACTGATAGCTAGACAAAATCCACTGAAATTTTAAGGGCTCACACAATTTAAAGCTACGGACAACATTGAGGAGGAGCACACTGCTTGAAGTTAAGCCATAAATCTTTACATGTAAAGATAATTGCTATCTTCAAAACAATTAGTTGGACCATGTGAGGGAATGAAACAATGTATGCACATGGAAGCTATGCAAGCCAGACTCACAAACTGAAGTATAAAAATAAAAGTATCTCAGGTATTCAGTGTACAGTATTCAACATTTGAAGTGGATCATCACCTTTCATCAAAGTTGTCCTAAAACAATTGAACATTCTTGTACTAGGACAATTTTAATATTTTTGATTCACTTTGAATGTTGACTATATACTGTAGTTTTGGTATCATTGTGCTGCTTCTTTTGAATACAGGTGAAACTATAATCTGTGCTGTTTTAATTCTCCTACACTAGCTGTTTCATTCACCTGTATGCACAGTTTGGAATATTCCATAAAACATTCTTAATCGCAAGAATACATTTTGAAAATGCTTGAAAAGACATGAAAGAATATGTGCATAATTGACTAGGATAAACTTTTTTGGATAAGAAAATTTCGAATTAAGTATGATGGAAACACAATTATCAAATAAAAATACAGTTTAAATCAAAACACCAAAAATAAAAATAGATAAATCTCATGATTTGGTTTATCGTGTGATGACAAAAAAGGGTTTGATTTCACAAAGTCCACTTTTATGAGCTCCCAAAACTGTCTTAAGCGGCTGCACTCCCAATAAGCAGTCTCAAGCATCCATTCATAGCTCTTCGTCTTTGTCTTTTGAAGTGCAAGTAATTTATTACATAAGATAAATAATCCACATTGGCTTCTCCTCCTGGAGCAATTTCCATGCTTCGTTTTGGAAACGGATGGAAATGGTGCTTTATTTGCAAGTGTCTTATGCAAAGATGCAGTACATAGCTACTAACTGATGACTAAATTCATTGTATGATTATGCAAGCTGGATTCACTGCAAAGATGAGCTTGACTAAAAAAAATGTTATCATTTGCTTCTGTGGACAAAGATATAGTTATTTTTTATCCTTTCCATCCTTTGAGTGAACAGCCTTTAAATTATTGTTGTTTGAGACTTGAACTCTGTAGATTTTCCATGTTTACAAACAGACTACACACAAAGAAAAATTTTACGAATCAGGAACATTACATCATTTGACCACTTTAATATCTGTACTCAACTGCAGCTGGAACCAACAAAACAAAACAAACTCAAGGTCCTGTAAAACCCACAATTGTAAAAAGTGTCATGATATGTTTTTAGATTTTTAAAATTTATTTTTAATTATGCTACTTATGATTTAGTTAAACTGCAGATAAGATAATCTTATGTCAATAAACTGAATGCAAATTAAGTTCCTGGGTGCAAATATGCCAAATACATAAATGTAATTATAATGTGAATTAAATATGTCAAATCATAGTTCTAGTATTTTGAAGTTCAACTGGTTCTGGGACCCATGGCAGCACTACAGGTGCAACTTCTATCAGAGATCCAATCATTGCCTTTCATTATCAGTCTCTCTGAACATTGTGCTGTGATCTTGTGCTCATGGAAACTGATTGTTTATTCTTTTCTTTCTGGTTATGCTCTCTGGCATAGTTATAATTCATCGGATTTAAGCAGACATCAAGAGATAAAGAATACTGTATGTTTGTTTTGAGAAGTAAGATAAATCTCTCAGCAAAAAACATCAAAACTGGCAGGCAATGCATCTCTAAGAGCAAGTGCAGTTACTGTATAATAAAATCAGAGATGTTAAGGCATTGTTTGTTTCATGTACTGCAAACAAAGCTTTAAGCACACTTGTTCTGTGCAACTGAGTTGCCAGTATGTCTATAATCCTCATTTTCCTGAAATCTATGTGCACAAATCCAAAACACCAGATTTCAGGATAATAATATCTAAAAGAACTATACAAACAAGTATAACAGATTAAAAGTTTATCACTCGAAAAGTAAAATTTGCTGGTAGTTTACTGCCCTACGGCCATCAATGATATAGGTGAGATTTTATATATGATTTTTTTGATAATTCATAAAAAGCCACAGGCATTTTGAGAGTCAAAAAACATTTAATACACGTGACTCTTTAAAATATTAGGGTCTCAAGAAGCAGAATTCTCAAAATTGTTCAATCATATATGGTCTTGCGGATCATCCAGAACCATGGGTATTACTTTTGTTTGAAAGCCATTCACTTGCATTTTACAAGTAACCAAGGACCAGGGACGGGCAGTTTATTATGATACAAGCATTTCAAATGTGTATTTTAAGTACAAAATAGTATTTTGTCATTTGTATTTTATAGGGTTTGTGAAAATGAATTTATTGTTTGTATCAAAATACTTTAGTGTCTTGTATTTTTGTGTTTTTAAAATGCTGTAAAATACTATGTAAGAAGTCTACATTGGTGCTTCCTCAGTTATTTGCCAGAGCTTGAGATAAGACTAGAGAATGGGATGGAAATGTATATAAAGATCATATACTGTACATATAAAGAAAGTAACAGACAGATAGTTGGGGTAGATTCAGGAACAAGTTAAAACAAGACACACCATATGGAAAAATCCTATAGTGGCCATACTTACAATACTTTATTGGCTGTTTCAAATTGCAGTAGCTGATCTGCAGCTGCTTTTTATGGTTAATAACAAACTTTGACATAGTTAATCAATATGAGACATTATTCAATGAGAATTGAATGATACTGCAGTCTACAGACAAACCAACTGCTATGCACATATTGTTTACTAAATAGATTTTTGATAATTGTTATAACATTATAATTTCATTGATATGACATAACTATGCTATTACATTATAATTGTTAATGTTATAACAAAGTAATTCCAATGTTGTTACATAATAACTAAAATGTTATAACAATGGTATTACATATTAATTATAATTATAATGTTATAATTATAATGTTAATTATAATTATAATGTTATGACAAAAGTAATGTTATATCAATATATTCACAATTTACAATTACCACGTCATTACATAAAATATAATATGCAATAGCACGGTAATTACATTGTTACAACATTGTAATTACTATGCCAAGAAAGTACAATTACTATGTGCTAAAATTATAATTACATTGTTGTAACATTGCTATGTTATTACCTTATGAGTACTGTGTAAAATAATGTGGCTACATAGTAACTACAATGTTCTTACAATGGCACTACCTATTAATTATAATGTTATACCATTGAAATTATTATGGTGTTACATTACAATTACGATGTAATAACATTGCAATTGCATTGCTAAAATTACTACATGATTATAACGTTGTAATTACTATGTTACAACATTAATAAGTCAATACATAATATTTACTATTACAAGCTGGAGATAAAGGGGCCCTCAAAAACCCAGACTTCAAGACCAGGGAGAGTGTCTGGCCTCTGTGACTGTTTGCTGGGGTCAGAGGAACTGTAGATGGAGGGCAAGGGGCCCTCAGGAGCACATAATGCAAGCCCAGAGAGAGTGGCTGGCCCCTGGGGCAGCTTGCTGGGGTCAGAGACCCAGGAGCTGGAGGGCAAGGGGCTCTCAAAACCCCAAACTGAAAGCCCAGGGAGACTGGCTGGCCCCTGGTGCATCCCACTGGGGTCAGAGGCCCTGTAGGTGGAAGGCAAGGGGCCCTTAGGAGCCCAGACTGCAAGCCCAGGGAGAGTGGCTGGCCCCAGAGACAGCTCGCTGGGCCAGAGCGCCTTAAAGTGGAGGGCAAGGGGCACTCAAGAATCTGGACTACAAGCCCAGGGAGTGTCTGTGGCCCCAGGGACAGGTGGCTGGGGTCAGAGGCCCTGTAGGTGAAAAGCAAGGGACCCTCATGAGCCCAAACTGTTGTCAATACATTATTAAAACATTGTATTTACATTGTTATAACATTAATATGTCAATACATGATATTTACTGTTATAACAATGTAACTACCAGTTTCTTACATTGTTACTACATAGTACTTATAATTTTACAACATCGTGATTACAATATTTTACAATGTGACTACTTATTAATTATGTACTGACATTGTATTTAAATGGTTATAACATTGTATATACATTGATATAACATTACTGTCATTACAATATAATTTCCATATTAAAATTATGTATTTGCAATGTTAATACATAGTAACTATAATACCATATAATACCATACCATTGCATAATACCATCAATTAAGTCTTTCTTTTTTACATAAATGAAACAGTAAATGAAACAGCTTTTTTTACAATGTCAGAAAATAAAATTAATCCTTATTTTATTTTATTGTAATTAGTAGTTTATCATTGTGAATTAAGCACTTGTATAAGAATATAAGAACCCTTGTGCATTTGAACAAACATTTTTCCAATAAACAGAAGTTAAAAACTATTCATTATACCTACCATTATAATTTTAATGCAGAATCTAACTATTTTAGTTTTAACTAACTAATTCTATTTTTAGTCTATGCAGGAATAAAATAAAAACACTTTAGTAAATTGAACATAGTATCTTAAAAAAAATCCTAAGGAATTGTTACTACACTATACCTCTATGAATGACACCACAAAATGTTCATAATCAAAATATAATACATTATGATGTTCACAACAGTCAGGCAGTTTAGTGATGTTAGAGAGGTACTAAATATGTGAAAGACAGTTGGGGTATAACCTTGTCTAGCACAGCATATTAGCTTCTCATTTTCTGCCCCGAGCAAGAGCATTGTTTAGTCATCATGTGTGGAAACTAAATGAGTGGTGAAATTGAAAGAAAACAGCACTGTTGTAAAACTCAGAGGATCCTCAGTTTTAACATGAAGCAGAAGCAGCATATGTGTGCCTATAACCAAATTCAAATAACACAACTGCGTTTGGGACACCAGTACACTGTTGTATTGAATTTATTATTTTAAAATTCCAAATGCAACTAGGTGACTCAGTGTATTATTTGCGGAAAACTTTGCAGCAGTAGTAATATTCTTTTTGAATGAACAACAGTTATCACTATCTCTATAAAATGTTACCATAACATGACTTTCATGCACTTAAAAAAAAAATCAGTGGCTTTGCAAACATCTTTGTACATATTTAACATCTTTTTGTTTTAGTTTTGTTTTTTTTGTGTGCACACTAGAAGTGGTCAAAAGGCATTGTGTGATTTTTTTTCAAGATCTCTGAAGTCATGCGATCACATTTTGTATCAACAACAGGCCACAATCTGAAGTTAAGTTCAGCAAAAATGTTGATGTAGCTATAACAGTATAAACTATGTTCCAACAATGTAATTACAGCGTTTTTACACAGCATTTATATTGCATTAACATAGTAATTACATTGCAAATAATGTCATTGCAATATAAATACTGGTACAACAATGTTATTACATTGTTTTAACATTGTATTTAATATGTTATTACATTGTAACTACTAAGTAGTAACATTGTTATTACATTTTTATAACAACATTTATAATGTAATGACATAGTAGTTACAAAGTTACAATAATGTAATTACAAGGTTGTAACATCACAATCGCTATGTATTAACAATATAATTAATAACAACATTCTTGTCAATGAATTGCATTACATTTTTATAACATTGTAGTTACTATGTTATTATTCTATATGTACTAAGTAATAACATTGTCATTACATTGTTATAACATACTATTCATAATGTATCGACATTGTAATTACAAAGTTACATCAATGTAATTACAATGTTATAACATTATAGTTACTATGTAACAACATTATAATTTACAACGTTATAACATTACTGTCAATACATTATATTACATTGTTATAACGCCGAAAATAAAATAAATGAATGATGGATGAATGAATGTTTCTTGTTGTAACTGTTTTACCTTGAGGTAATTTGGAGAAATAACTTAAAACCTCAGGCAACCCATGTACATGAAACAAATAGTTTTGAATGCAGTTTACAATTTGTATTTACTTTTGTATGATCTCTTGAATTTTTAGTTGATGTAAAGTGTATTTACTAAGTGTAATGTACTGAAAAATTTTGATGGAACAAAAAAATAAAGCTTATAAAATATTGACCTGCTTGTTTTTATGTGGTTAATGATTTTAAAAGAAAAAAAAAACATTTAAAAATAACCTATTTATTAAATCAAATTAACCTATTATCTAAGTAAAAATAACCAATTATTGGGTAGAAAAAACATCCCAATTGCGGGGTTAAAATTAATGACCCAATTACTTGGGTTAATTAAACCCCTGATGTGTTCTGTCCCATATTTACCCAGCAGTAGGGTTAAAAACAACCCAATTTGGGTAGTTTTCAACCCTTTGTTTTTTAGTGTGTGTAAACAAATTGGTGTCATATCTTTATGTTAACTGTTCACGTGATGGTGGTAAACTGTGGCGTTTACAAATACATTTACATTGATCAGAGATGTTTTTTCTCACTGATTTTCTCACTTATGTCACTTTTGTTTGAGTTTTGTTTGTTATTGAGAATAAACCACAAAGCATAAATTTGCATATTAATCCAAATAAAAAAAATAAATAAAATTAACAGCCAACAGTGTCTCTAATATTACATTTCTGTCAGGGCCATATGACTGAATAAAATATATCATTAGACAGAGAATGAAGAACATAAACACACAATGTTAAAAGATACTGTCTCAAATAAAACTGCTCTGGAATCAACACAGATGGGTAATCATTTTCATATCACATCCCAAACGTTGAACAAATGAAAAGCCTCAGTCTTTAGGCCTGCGGCATTCCTTTTGGACACGGAACCAGCCTTTTAAGATGTACCCAACGGACTTCAGTATTTTGCTTATTTTGCTGTACACTGTAATAGAGGCTAAGTGGAGAGTGCTGACGAGTGGCAATTTCCTGTCCAAACTGAATCCTCAATGGTAATATGTAATTTGTTGGTGACATTTACTTTTAACAGGATTTAGCCTAGTGATTCATTTTTATGTTTCGTCTTCTTCTTCCTCTTCTTCTTCTTCTTCTTTTTTTATTATTTTTAATATAATAATAATTATTATTATTAAAATTTGATTAGATGTTAGGAGATCAGAATATATATTATTATAAGAATATTTGTTTAAATATTTAGTTGTGACCAGATGATACTAAATATATGCTAATATTTTAAATATACACATACCTACAATATGAATTAACATGATTCTTGTTTGCAAAAGCAGCCAATTTGTTTTTATTTTCATTTTCTAATTTTAGAGTCACTGTCCAGTTACAGCAAGGTTGAATGGGTCCTCTTTTCCTGAACAGTAAAAATGCTGAATTTCCAGCAGGTTAATATTCAGGAAAAAGGACAGGGAACTACTCCCCTCTGTGTGTGTTGCAGTGACATTTAAAGTTCTTCTGTCACAGGTTTTAGGCACATACAATAAAGGGCATCGCTCAAAGGAGACTGACCGGAGGTTTGATTTTTGGCCAAAAATGCTGTTTATTCAGTCAAATTCTGTCCTGTTAATGAAAAAGAACGCTATTTACCAGTCATTACATTCTTTATTTAATTATTGAATAGAGGGGCACAAATTTATACACACAGTTAAACATTTCCACACATGATGGCAAAACAACAGACCATATTTTGTTAGCTTCCATATCAAAGCTATATATAGTGAAAATGTGGCACAAAATGTAAACATTTTTTTTTTATATATTGAAACATTTATTTAAACATAAAGCAATAGTAAAATCCTAGTTAAAGTAAATGTTCTTCCTTGTTTTGAGACAAATATGCTGTTGTTGTTATTTTTTATATCTCCGGTCTGTTATTTAGAATTTTAGACAATTCTTTAAAAAAAAAGACAATGAGAAATCAAATTACATTAAATTATGATTTATTAATGCTGTTAAAAAAAAAAAAAAAAAAAAAAAAACAGATTTATGTTTTGTCAATTTATGCTGGCAGATAAATTGTACTGTAAAGTAATGTAATGTAATGTAATGTAAGTATTTATATAATGCATTTATTGTGTTTGGCCATACACTCAAAGTGCTTCAGAATCATGAGGGCGGTCTCTTCAAACCACCAGCAGTGTCCACTTGGATGATGCGGCGGCAGCCAGAGGACAACTGCACCAGTGCACTCACAACACATCAGCCTTCGGGTGGGAGGTCACCGGGGTTACACCCCTACTCTTTATGAGAAGTGCCATGGGATTTTTAATGGCCACAGAGGGCAACATCTCATTCGAAACACGGATGAAGCTAATAGAAACATTGTAAAGTGTGGCCGTATTTATTTATTTATTTATTTATTTATTTATTTATTTATTTATTTATTTATTTGTTAGTAAACATGTTAATAATATAACTTTTAGTAAATATTGAAGAAACAAAAATGTACTGTAATTCTCCCCTACAGTGCCTACTATACAGCAGACAGCACTACACAATCAGCAATATTTATGTACTTGATATATTTTGACATGAGTATTTTACAATTTTCACTGATAGCCTTTTGTTTAGTTTCATTGATTCACAGATCTGTTAAAAATCACAACACAGTCAGACTCCATGTAATGCTGCAAGATCAGAGCGATGTCAGCATCTGTCATCACCATAAAAAGACAGTTACGCCACCCAGAAATGAAAGTTCTGTCATCATTTACTCACTCTCATGTCATACCAAAACTGTAAGGCTTTCTTTGTTCTGTAGATTATAAAAGTTGGTATATGAAAGACACATACAGTTGTAGTCAATGTGCTCCAGTGTTGTTTGATTAGGATTCTTCAAAATAGTTTCTTATTTCTTTGTTTTCTACTGGTCTGCTAGAACAATGCTTTTGGTACCTTTCTGGACTTTGACCGAGTCAGGAACCTTGCTGTCTGGAGAATGAGGGAGTTCTCAGATTTCACCTAATATATTTTAATTTGTTTTTCGAAGATGACCGAGGATTTTTACAACAAGAGGGTAACTAATGAACAACATAAATTAAATTTTTGAGTGACCTCACCCTTTTACATACTTTCTATATCATATTGCTTTTGCATGTTTGATTCAATGCAGACGTCAAAAAGGACAAATTTGACCAATAAACTTTTGCAAATATAGCTGTAGTTTAAAACTAAATATAAGTAATAACAAATAAAAGACGTGTTTCTATGACGTGTTAATATTTTCAGGCAATAATTTTCTTGTTTTCAGCCATGTTGTTTAAAAAGCAAATCCATTTTTCACCACTTTGTGGGCTCATGGGTGTTTCAGTCTAGTTAAGGTGCATTGCTGGTGTGTTGCTATTTTGAGGAACTAAAATAGACCCCACAATAGGCCAGCTGAGAGGAGGTCTAAAGGTATTTGTTATGCCCCTCCCTTACACGTTGCTTAATACACGCAGCATGTACAGCAATACGCAAATTTCTTTACAAATGAAAAACAATTAAATGGATAAAATATTACGAAAGTAATTATTTTCTGCATAAATATAAAATCCGCTGCCTTCATGTCTTCGTCATTTCAGGGGGGCTTTTTCAGTTTATTCCAGACAATTTGCTTTTGTATAATGTTATTATTATCATTAGAATTATTTATTATATGCATATTTATATTTGTTTTTATTAAAAACAAGCTTAGATTTGTCCACCTGTCTGGTTTTGGACCATATGGGGCATAGCATGTGTACTAGGATATAACTCTTTAAAACACTTTAATATTATTCATTTATTCATTTGCTGGAACTTAGAGCTGAATTTAGAAATAGTTTTGAAACAAATATTTGCGCTTAATAAACCTAATTAATTTTGTAGGCTAATGGATGTCTGTGCGTAGGCCTACAACAGGTTTTCTCATCCACGAAAGAGAGTGTAAGTGAAAATAAAGAATGAGGAGGCTCATTCTCTCATTCTCGTGCTGCAGATGCTCTGTTTAACTGTTTTTCTTGCTAGTGAAGCGCTTAGTTTTTCCACTTGCAAAGTCCGCCATATAAATAGCAAATGCGGCATGGAGAGACAAAACTGACTCCTAAAGGGAATGGGAGATGAGATTCTGATTGGTTTATCCTCAAAACACACCTATAACTTATTAAAAGAATAAGCTCAACCCTGTCAGACCATGCGCCATGGCACAGAGCAGTTTTTTCCGTCCTTAAAAAAGAAAAAGTGGATTCAGACACACCCTCATGCTTTTGCACCCTGCGCTTTGCACTCTGCGCCTAGATCAATAGAGCCCTTGGTGTCCTTATTACACTTTCCTTGCACCTATATAGAAATGACAATTAATTATGCATAATTACATGCAACCAACCCTATAACTATAATGTAGTGAGTACATGTAGTTAATTAATATTGCTCAGATTAATATTTCTCAGTTTTTAAACAGGTCACATTTTATTTTTATAGTCTGTTTAATGAATTTAAGTTATATTGCATCAATGCCAACTAATTCTCAAATAATTCTCAAATAGACTGTTAGGTTGGGCTTAGAGATGGGATTAGGCTTAGAGTTGGGTTGTGTTTAAGCCTGGTTTATACTTCTGCGGCGTAACCAACGGCACATGCAACGCGCGTAGCTGTACATTTATACTTCTGCGCGCTGTCTCTGTTGGTCTGCATTAACACTTCCAAAACGCTAGTTGGCAGTGAGGTGGTAATGTGTCTCTGTGTCAAGTTTTTTGCCTTGATCTTTCTGAACGCTTCCGGGATGTACAAGTGGCTCAAACTCGCTCATTTTGAGGCAGGAACCGGCAGACGTGCAACAGCTTTAACCATAAGGGAAAAAAAAAAAAAAAAACTTTTCATCCGGAGCTCCTTCACGGGACTCCTCACTTGTAAACAATCGCTCCATCGGGCTCGCGCGGCTCTCGGTCCCGCCCAGACTCGTCAGCGCTACCAAGCCGACCAATCACAAGCTTGCGCTATGCGTCATTGCGACGTGTAGTTACATTTTTTGAGAGGTGCACATCAGCGACGACGATGGCCACGGCGTAGGGCTCTGCGTCGACACGCGTGCGTTTGAGTAAGCCTTTAGTGTAGGGTTAATAAGTATTTGCAAGATGTCTGTTTAAGAAGGAGTATCAGATATTAATCAGACAATCTGCTGATTCTCAAATAGACCATCAAAATGTAGTGGTACCGTTAAACAGATAGTTAAACTGTAAGGATATCTTTAAATAAAATGTAACCTAAGTTTTTTCATGCCTTTCATCCTTGCATTTTCCAGACAACATCAATTGTACAATTTGATTGACTTTGCAATGACTTTTGTAATTTTATAAAAATGGAATTAACATCTGTAGCAAAACCAAATACACTGACAAATCTTTTAATACAGTTT
Source organism: Danio rerio (assembly GCF_052040795.2). Classification (NCBI taxonomy): domain Eukaryota; kingdom Metazoa; phylum Chordata; class Actinopteri; order Cypriniformes; family Danionidae; genus Danio; species Danio rerio. Next base: position 40,774,108 of record NC_141038.1, read on the forward strand.
CAGTCTCTATGAGAAACTTACCTTGTCATTGAACAGGATCTTCTGTGTATATACTCTGCTTCCACAGAAAATCTAATTGAGCACTTTACCAGGCTTAGTTTGCTTTGAAGAGCTAGGAATACAAAGGTGTCTGTGCCAGTTCACCTCAAAGATGACATTACAGACAGTTTTAAATATTTATTGCAAGCATTTTGTGCTGGCGAACTAGACCTAAGTGAGCTAATGTGCAATCTATCTGGCTTTTCAATTTGATGAAACAAATGGATCACTGCACTGTGTGCAAAGTGGCCGCCTGAATTTTAAATTAGATGTATGCACCACTAGTCATTTGGACAAAGAATTAGACCCAAGGCCAGTTATATCAATAGTGTATAATGAATGCAAAACACAAATATAATGGAAGCAAGTGCCCGGCCAGGTTGAATAACCTTGACTTAACTTTTAAAGCACCAATGAGAAGAAGCAACATACTCATACAGTAAATTAACACTTTTAATGTGTGGCAAAAAAAGGGATTCAACAGTAGACATTCTTGCATATAATGCTTAGAAGCGGGATACTGAATAATAAAATCAGAGGCACTAAAATGTTGTATTTAAATGATTGCATCAGGTGGAAATAAATTGTTGCATGCAGCCTGCAACGTATTGCAAAAAGCTTAACAAAACCAATGATTTTCATTGTATTGCATTTCAGTGCTTTGAACAAAAATATGAAATTAATATATAGAGAATGGCTTCTGTAATCTGTCTTGGGTTTGGTTGTTGTCAGAGTGCATTAGCAACAGGAGGTGGAAGACTGTCAGAAAGCTTCATACTGGAGCATTTGTGTTCATGCTTTGTGACTGATTACGTCAGATACCTCATATGACATCCTAGTCACCCACAACAATAAAATATTGTCCAATTCGGGCCTGCATTATGATGACAGAGAGCGCTTGCTTCCCTCTGTCTGACTGTCTCAGTGCAAACGCATTATGCTTGCCATTTCCCAATAGACCTCCATGTTTGAGAGATATCTGAAATGGAAATCGTGTAAGTGTTATGCTCAGCCTAGTTGCAGTGGAAGTAAACTCACACAGTGCATGTATCAATGCAGACTCTGACTTGTCACTGATGATTTGTTTGTGTTTTTGGATAAGGATAGACTGAAATATTCTGTCATGAATCCATTTCTGTCATTAATTTCCGGATGGATTCTCAGCATTTCGGCATGTTGACTCATATTAGACCATTAATCACTGGCAGTAAATATCACAGTTCTGACTGCTTGCTAAACATTTTCAAATGCATATAAATGACTAGAAAAAAAATATAGCATTTAAAATTCACATTTTACTCTTCATTATTTCTCATTATTTTCCTTGGTGTCATTTGCAATCGAACCACAAAATGTAAACGTTAATTAAGATGTTCAATAGCGCTCTGTTCAAAGAACCTCTTAAAAATGATGTTTACCTCCACTATTCAAGGACTTCATTGTCATTTACATTAGTTAGACCCCTTCTACATCAATGCACTAGATTTAAAAGAAAAAAAAAAATCAATTAGGTATTCAGCTGTTAAATGAACGCAGTTATCTTTCCATTAGTCACTGTATAGAGTACTATATACACAAAGTACAGCATGTTTAATTAGTCTTTGAAAGAGTGATTTGTATATATGTCTATTGCAAAGAGACCTTATAGAAGGGCTATTCAATAGGGCCGAACCCGGCCCCAGAGGCATTTTGTTCTGGCCCTCTAAACAGTGTGATCAAGAGAGCAAAAATAAAATTTAGTTCAGTCGAAAAACGGCCGCTATAGTTATGAAGTGAAGTGCGTTTGTTCAATATAGCATGAACTGCAGTTGAAGGCTGCACAGAGCGTGAGTCACCATAAGCGAGTGTCACGGGCAGCCGAAAAACATTTGGATGTGTTCGTAGAAAAGGAACTGTGCACTGATATCGTTCATAGGGATGCAACAGCTGATTTCACTATTAACTGCGCTTTAATTTGTCACGGTTAATTATTCGTAAATTCTTCTTTAAGCCGCATTGATTGAAACGAAACTGCTGCAATTTAAGTTATGCCAAGTTGTCAACTGTGCACTACTTCAAAGTTCAGCAAGTACACTGAGGCTAATACGCACGCACACCGATTAATTACAGCAGCAGCCGTTCCCATATCACGTCTTTTCCGCTTGCAAGTTTGGTATTTCTAATGTAAAAATATATGCCAATATGCGCGCACAAGCGATGCACAAATGACGCGCTTGTGCATTTCCGGGCGCACGCAGTAGAAATTATCTCATTGTGAGAGTTATGCGTGCCTTTCAGTACAATGTAAACAAAAGATATGTTAGACGAATTATTATTAAAATGATTATGTACTGTATGTATGAATGCAGATGGTAACATCAGTTAATATAAATAGCTACTCATCTAATATAAAGCTTGAATTTACATTAGACGTGATAAGCATGAAACCATGATTATTCTTCAGACTATATAATCGTACAACTAAAATCTATCATTGTTGCATCCATAATTGTTATACAGTTAAAAACATAACATATGAATGTGTCTGAATGTAGAACAAGCCTACTTTAGTAATGCACTGATTTTGTTGTGCTCTGAAATACAACATTTGAATGTTTTAAAAAAAAGTCTATTGTGCAATGCAGTGATTTTTATGTAGTTTCAAAATACAATATATTCATAGTTTAATGTAGAAAAAGCCTACGTGGGTGTCTTAAGGAGCAAAAATACAGCATATGGGCTCTTATATGTAGTGTTGTCACTCATTTAGCAAGTCATATATCTCTGGTCCTTCGTTTGGGATGCTTTTCATGAACTGGCCCCCATGACAAACTTATTGAATAGCCCTGCTTTATAGGTTTTAGCAAACCCAGGCTCAAGTGAAAACATCTGTGTGACAAGAAAAATGATTGCTTCTTGCAAGATTTGCAACAGCTTAATTGAAAAATGGCCAAAGCATAAAAGGTTATTGGTCTTTCACAGGTGAAAATAGGTGTACTGCCAGCACTAAATCTTAACTAAACCAAAAATAAGAACAAGTCTTTGAAATATTTTACCTGCACTTCAATTTCACTGTACTCAGCAATCTGTAAAGTGCAGTACTGTGCCAGGTGAGCTACCATGCATGTTCATATCAGAAACGTATATCATAAATATATTGCCTAAATGTGTGGAGCTTACAACTCTGCTCAAACTAACATTTCTGAAGGGCATTCAGCAATCTGAAAACTAATAGTACTGTACATGTAGATGTACTTAATTTGAATGACTTGAGTACATCTGTGGGTTAAAGGACATCACTAGTCTCTCACAGAACATAACTAGAATCTCACAAAGAGACATCACTAGTCATCCACAGACACCATTAGTCATACACACATCATTAGTCACATAGAATACTAGTCTTTCAGTGGTAAACATGAACACATCACACCTGTCCCTTATTCCCTCCACTGGCTCCCTGTAATGTTTAGAACTTATTTTAAAATGTGGTTGTTTATTTTTAATGCAGTCAATGGTTTTCCATCTTTTTATTCATCTGAGATTTTACACATTCTCTAACATCTCCAACTTTTGCTAGAGATTCCATAATCAATGCACTATGCACAAGCAGTGGGCTGGTCACTTTTTTGCAGAGACACTTCCAAAACACTTTCAACTGAGCTGTGCACAAACACTGAAGAGCTTTGTATTAATTATAAAATATGTGTTTGTTGTTAAGATTTAATATATAAATTCATTTACTGTTGTAAATAATTTTGGCCAATCTTGGATGTTGTTAGGTGCTATAAAAACAAAGGTTGATTGATTGTTTCATTCATTGCATTAGATGTACACAAGTTTAATACATCTAAAAAAATGCTCAGAAATACTCTCACATGGGTAACGAGTAGGGCCAGACTGAATTTGCTGACATTTTATACTATTTCTGCAGAAAATTTTGGGTAATAGTTTATTTTGATGGTCCATTTATGTATTAGTAGACTGTCTGCTTAATATCTGCTGATACTGCTGCTAAACATACATTTAACTGGCTATAAGAAACTTTGCAAGTACATGTCAACTTACATTAACCCTAACCCAACCCTAATCCTTACTCTAACCCTACCCTACTCCCAATCCTTATCTCAAACCTACCCCATGCTTAATCCCTACCTTAATCCTATCTTATTTTCTAATCCTAACCTTAATCCTAACCCTAACCCTACTATCCTTTCAGACGGTAATACAGGGTTCTGTTAAAAACTGATACTACAATCTGTCCAGGACTGATAAGAGCAGCTACTACGTTCTACTTATAACTGGTGGGAATAGTTACTACGGTTGTCCTATAACTGATGGGAACAGATGCTAAGTGTTGGTTGGAATCGATAAGAACAGAGGCTATGTTTGTTGAAACAGAGAGACACTATGATTTCTGGTTGGGACCGATGAGAACAGATGCTACATTGTTGGTATTAGACTGATAAGAACCGGTACTATGTTTTTTGGTCAGAAAACTCCAAGTCACCATAATGGAGTTACTGACACACAGAAAGGGGATACTTTGAGCCCAGACTGTTAGGGCAACAAGAACACAGCCTACGGTTGTCATGATAAGGATGATGTCTGAATGGTATTGTGTTCTTTGTTCAGGGGTGAAGTATGGTAGAAGCATGGTGCACCTTTTAGTTGCATCCGCCATATGAAGCCCTGACTTGTTCTTTCGAATTCAAACTATAGGTTGTGGATTGGGGGCAGAAAGATCAAGAAGGCCTATCGGGATCCCTTATTACCTGTTTTGACGCTCGACAGAAGAACTTCGGTTCTTCTATTATGCGGGTGTTGGTCCGGGGTGAGAGGTCCTTGGGCAAATTATATCGACAAAACAGACAGTCGAACTCTCCTCGAGTGCCCTGGGTAACCTTGCGGTGTTAACAAATGGGTGCTTGGGGAGAGTTGGGTAAGTATACAGCCCCCCTGGGTCCACTTGGACAGCACGCAGGGACGGTGGCCGGGGTTTACAGGCCTTAAATGTAGCCCAGTCTTCTATCGATGATTAACATCATCCACACAACAGCACATACCATCACATACATTTCTGAGAAATAATTTGTGTTTCTTTGAGTAAATTGTGTCTTAGAGAGGTTGCACAGGGAGTCGACAGCTGAACAAATCCAAAGGTTTCCCTTCGTACAGATGACTACAATTGGCTACGAGACACTGGCTGGGATCTGATCAACCCCAGCAGGGCCGCTCCGGAGGAGAGCGTCTGGTGTTTAAAGAGCCGAAACGCTTGATGATCCTGGGGTACATCACTGAAGATAGTGTCTCAAAAAATCTCTTTTAATAGTTTATCACAAAGTCGGAGGGCCTAACAATAGAAACTAGGTTGTATTATTATTATTATTATTATTATTATTATTACTACTAGACCTTATTTTTTATACTTTTTTCATTCCATTTGTAGTTGGAGCATCTATTCTTTGAGAGTAGGAGCATTATGGAGAACCAATTTAAAGAGACCGTGAGAGATAGATACGCCTTTCTCAGGGCATTTCATCAAGTGGAAATCCTAAGAGACAATTCTGAGCCAGACAGGGTATCCACTAAATTAAATCTATTAGCCAAGGAACTTGAGCAAATTAAAACTAAAATTGCTAACTCGCCACAAAACAGAGTGGAAGAAGCATGGCAAATAGCCATAAAATGGGCTAAACGTAACTTAAAAGTTAAGGAAAACACTATTGAGTCAGCAGGTAAGGAGATTAGACTCTTGTTGGCCTCTGACGAAACTCTAGAGATACAACAGGAAATTGAGAGTAAACCCTCTACCTCCTCGTCTACACACCTACCCCCTAAAACATCGGAGACGGATACTCCTGTAGGAAAGAGATCCTTGCTCATCCTGGGAGATTTTAATTGTCAACAGATAACACCGACTAAGGATATCAGAGTTATCACATTTTCAAGAGCCAAGTTGGAACAAGTACAATCTATACTAAAAGAACATACCTCTTTACTCCGTAATAGCCAACAGGTGGTACTATCTTTTGGTTTAAGTAATAGAGGTGACACCAATTCCTACCATCCTTCGAGGTTGATCAAAGAATTCCTAGAGACGGCGAATCAGATTTACCCTCAGACACGGATTCATATGCCTCTAGTCAATTTCAGCAGAAAATTACCTCTGAAATTTAAGCAAAGATTGAGGGAGATAATTAAAACTATTCAAGACACGGTTAGATTCATTCCCTTACTACCGGACAGTCTTTTTGAGACCATGTCGGACAACGTAAGTTGGACTCGGAGTACAGGACTGGCAATGTGCCAACACTGGCAAAACTTCATACAACCCAAAATCCCGGCACCGAAGGAGACAGAAGGGATAGTTAATTTATCCCGTACTTTAACCTTGTCAAATGAAGAGGCCAGTGTTTTGAGCAAAGGGCTATCCTTTGTCCCTTCCCATTGTCCATTCCCCTTCCCAAACCTAAAGACAGGGCAGTTGTGTCCGCAGAACTGGACCATTTTCACACCCGAGTACAGAGAGCCGTTTTTTTTGAGGGAGGATTGGATCCCAAGCAGAAACTTCCCTTTTGCGAAAATTCAGATTGGAAACCACCAGTTCGGCTATTACCCAACTCTATTTGGAACTTCATAGAGGCAAATTATGAAGATTTACAGGAGATAACCCAGGTGCCTTGCTTACCTAGTCCTAATTTATCAGTGCAGGAGATTAAAGCACTAGAGAATTTAGCGGCAAGACGAGATGTCATTTTCAAACCCGCAGACAAAGGTAGTGCAGTAGTTATTATGGATAGATCGGAATATGTACAAGAAGGCCTCAGACAATTATAAGATGTGGAATTTTACCAGCCAATAAGGGCTCCTATTTATCAAGAGTCAGTCCCCTTGATTGATAACATTGTGCAGGAATTACTGGAAGAAAGTTTATTCAGCAGAAGCAGGCCGAATACCTTACAGGACAAAAGGATCCGAGACCCAGAAGATTCTATTTATTACACAAGATCCATAAGCCTAAAGAAAGATGGTCTACCCCAACCATGCCACCGGGACGACCAATTGTATCGGATTGCAGCAGTGAAAGCTACAGAATAGCAGAGTACATCGACTCATATCTTAACCCCCTGTCCACTAGTAGTTATTTAAGAGACACGTATGACTTTGTGGACAAGGTCAAAGCGCTTAGGATCACTACAGAATTCTTTATGTTCTCGCTGGATGTGGAAAGCCTTTACACGAACATAGAGACACCCCTAGGCTTGGAGACAATTAATGATTATTTTGAGAAATATCCAGATCCATCAAGACTGGATAGTCAACTTCTACAACTCTTGGAGATCAGCCTCACCAAGAATGATTTTGAATTCAATGGAGAACACTACTTGTAAATCAAGGGAACGGCAATGGGAAAGAAGTTTGCCCCCTTGTATGCAAACATCTATATGGCCCAGTGGGAAGAGACAGTAATTCCTGAATGCCCTAAATGGCCTTTTGCGTATTATAGATACTTAGATGACATCTGGGGTATATGGGAACATGGCGAGGAAGAGTTCCAAAATTTCATGGACATTCTGAACAATCACCACAGATCCATCAAACTTAAGGCAGTAACCAATGTAAATTCAATAGATTTCTTGGACGCCACCACCTTTAGAGGACCGGAGTTTGATATCACACAACAACTGGATCTGAAGGTTTTCTTTAAAGAGACAGATACGCATGCCTTGCTACACTGTAAAAGCTATCATCCTCGCCACACTTTCGATGGTATAGTGCGTTCGCAACTTCTTAGATTTAGGAGGATTTGTACCAGAGTATCCGATGTGGAGGTAGCAACCAAAATTCTGTTTAATGCTCTCAGAAAACGGAGATACTCTAGATCAAGATTAAGACGATTATACAGAGAAGCCCCTAGAGTGAAAACTACCAGAAATGAGACTGCAACCGAGGATCCAGCATTAGTCCCAGCTATCTTTTCGTACAATCCGAGTTCAGTGAGATTGACGAGGAGAATAAAGAAGAATTATTCTAAGTTTCTGGCAACAATCCAAGATATGAACATCCTTGCTGCTTACAAACGTAACCCAAACCTAGGAGATCTTCTAGTACACAGCCGTGTCACTACTGGGAGAGGGAAACGACTCCAAATTAGACCCAACCTTATCAAGCAACAGGCTAGGCCTAGAGCCTATTTCATCCCTCGGATCTCGATGAACAGCACTAACTGTGTTTACGCCGTAACCTGTTTGAGATGTGGAAAGCAATATGTGGGACAAACAAAAAATTCCATCAGGAGCAGATGGCACAACCATTTGTCTAATATTCGATTAAACAGACAGGATAGAAGACATCAGCATCTGATAAAACATTTTCGACAGCATGGAATACATAAGCTACAAATCAAGGGGATTGAGCACATACCGAGATGGAATGAGATTCAGAGACGACGTCAAGAATGGAAATGGATCCAAAAGTTGAAGACATTGTACCCCAACGGATTGAATCATAGGTCAGAAAGTAAGCGTTTCGAATAAACCCAAACGGAGTTCTCTTCTCTATCATAGGATACTCTGGTATATTCATCTTTTGCCCAACCCTGGGTCCTCCAAGCCCCTTTTCCTATTTCTAGGGTTGGGGATTAGGGGTATAGGAGTAAGCGGAGAAGATGCTGATAACGATTTTATTAATAACTTTTTATTAATAACTTTGTAAAAATTCTTATCAATATTAATAATACTATGGCTTTGAAACAATGTTTTTAAAATAATTTATTATTTATTTAAAATAACTCTTAAAGATTAATAATATTATCTTTGTAATTTGTCCTTCCTTAAAATTAATAATTATTTTTAGGACGTACGTTCATATGTTAATATTGATTACCTATTTTATACCTTTTTAATCATAAATGATTTATTTACTACTTATCAATAATAGAGATCTTTATTAATTTCTTTAATTTTTATAATATTAGAACTATTACTTTTCTACTCCTTTAACAAATCCAAAAAATCTATAATGTTGTTGTTGCTATTATTATTATTATTATTATTATTATCATCATCATCATCGCCTTTATTCTCAATACCGGTAGTTGGACCGGGGTATCGCTTCTCGGCCTTTTGGTGAGATACTAGTGTAGTATCTGTTCTTATCAGTTTAGTTTTCTGTTTTTTTTTTTATTTTGGCCTGTGTCTAGAGCACTAATTTGGATAAAAGAGGCAGGGGGTACATCGGTATGCCAATACAACATCCAGCTGGAACTTTCATTATTTCTATTAGCAAACGATCTCTTGATTAATATAACTGTATTGGATAAGAGCGAAAAAACTTAACCCTTATTTTAACTCCATTTCAAAATTTCCAAACACTAACCCTAACCCTAACCCCATTCTTTCCTCTAACCCTACCCTTTCCATTCCTTAACCCCAATTCTAGCAAATATAAAAACAGTACAGATGACTACAATTAGCTACGAGACACTGGCTGGGATCTGATCAACCCCAGCAGGGCCGCCCCGGAGGAGAGTGTCTGGTGTTTAAAGAGCCGAAACGCTTGATGATCCTGGGGTACATCACTGAAGATAGTGTCTCAAAATTTTCTTCCTCTCCTTTTTTTCCCCCATTAGAGGGTTATCTAGTTACAGAGGGTAAACAAGCATCCAATATGCATAGTTTAGATAAATATTATGAATATTGTTTAACAGGAGTAGCTACCGTATATAACTATATTTCTCTTGTTTAGGGTAGGACATTAGGGAGGATTTAGTTATAATTTAAAAATTTGTATTATTATTTATACCAGACTCTAACATATGTTTTATTTACAGGAATTGAGAGAAAAAACCTTGATAATGTCTAATGACCAGGTTGAATTTAAAGCCTCTATCAGGCTTCTTTACGCCTACTTGAAAGCGTTCCACCATGCCATCACTCTCAGGGAAGGTCAATTGAAGTGCCGACCCCCAGTCCGGTTGCAAAGAATGTCAAACTATTTGGTAAATATGGTACGCCCGGCGGTCCCGACCAAGGATACGGAGTTGGGATTGTTGGGCAACGCCAAAAATTGGTTGCACACCGGACTGGGGATCCTTAAAGACCACTACGAGGAACACTTGGCAAAGGCTATTAGCCAGATCAAAAAGCTAAATAAAGCCAGAGGAAGGGAGGCATGGCAAATAACAATTAAATGGGTTAAGAAAAACCTTAAGATGCTCAAAAATAACACTATTCAAGCAGCGACAGAGGAGGTGAAGAGCTTATGGGAGGCTAGGGTGGGGGAGGAGGAAGGGGTGGGTCAGACCACCAGTGCTTCTCCCTCCCTCTCATTCCTACACATCCCAGCCAGTGGGGGGACTGGACCGGGAGGAGGAGCCTGAAACCATTAACACGGTACATGAGTCAGATGTGGAGTTTCTAGAGATCCAGGAACCAGAAATTAAAACCGATTCAATAACCACTCCTATCTCTTCTAATACGAACAACCCTTCCCCACAGATCAGGAAGACTGAAAATAAAGAGAAGGCCACCCACAAAAGCTCCATCTCCCTCATACCCAAAACACCGGGCCCGGTGAGGGAGTCTTCTCCAAGGGTGGTCCCCTCGGGGGGCGGGCACTCCTCAGGGGATGCTCCTTCGAGAGGGACTCTACGGAGGAGGGTCCCCACCGGGAAAAATTCTAAGAAAGAGAGATAGAAGAACAACTGAGGGACACTGACACACATTTTTAGTTAATTCTAAAAAAAAAATATTATGATTGTGATTAACAGTATTTTATTATAATTTTTATTTTTTTTAGTTAAGGGACACCCCCCTCTTTTGTTGAAAGTTTGCCTTTTGTTACATTGTATCCTTTGTTTAATAATATCTATGAATCAAGCCAGCTGGGCGTAGGGGTCCTTTACTTTTGCTAATCACATCTTGTACAGTCTTTTGATTTCTTTGGGGAATAGATGATGAGGAGGGAATTATAACACCTTTGTAGTTCCCAAATCTGAATACCCATCTGTTACGTTTCACGTATGTTTTGTGGTATTTTTGATGTTTTCTGCTTTGCGCTCTTCTCTCTTCTCTCTCTCTCTCTCTCTCTCTCTCTCTCTCTCTCTCTTGTTGTGGTCCTATCCTGTTTCAGGTGTGCTACCATTGGTCGGGTGAGCGGTCATTCACCTTCGTCACTAAATCGGCGCGCCAATAAGGATCGGGTCCGCGCAGTATAAAACCGGTGCGCTTGCGCTGTTCTGGAGGAACGCTTGGCCTCCCAATCTCCTCACTTGTGTCGGCCGGACTGTTTGTTTGTTTGTTCCGCTTGATTTGTTTGCGAGTGCTGTTTTCTAGTTTTCTCCCTGTTCATCCTGATTTATCAGTTAAACTTGTGCTGCTCTTGTTAATGTTTAGTGAGATTTTGAACGATCTTTATGAGAATTGGATTACCTGAGATCTTGTTTTGCTAATGGCTAACAGTGTGTACTTTACGAGAATTCTAGCATTTCGAGCAGCTTAATAAAATTTTGTATTAGTTCGTTTTTGGAGACGTTGCCACATGTGTAATTATGTTTGGGAGTTAAGAAGTTTAGTTAAGCTACGTGCTGAAGATTACGGTTTTGTTTCTGCATTTTTCTTTGTTCAGTCAGTTTAGTGGGTTGGGGTTTAGTTAGTTCGTTTTGTTATATTTATTTCTTTGTTTTGGCAACACTCCTATTTTTCTTTATTTAATTCAATTATTTAAAATTACATTTATCTTCCATCTTACATTCATTGTTTGACATTATCCATTAATAAATACTTACTTTTTGTTTCACTTATCAAGCGTATGCGTCTTCTCCTCATTCACCCAGCATCAATAGACTCACTGATTGTTACGTATCATCCCTTTAATTATTTAACATCATAAACACGTAACACCATCTAAATCAATTCTAATATATGGAATACACGTGTAATACCTTTAATTATAATATAAGTCCATTCTCATTACTAGTATACGGGACCAATTCCATTTCCCCACAATAACAGAAACCGTTAATATCTTAATACTAGTAGTTAACAGGAAGATTTGGGTCCAGATTTTTAAAGAAACTCAATATGATAGACAGTTAGGAAAGGACAGTTTCTAACCCTACTTATTTAGAACCCTTTCGATTGGAGATGAATGTTGAAATTTAGATTCTAAGTGCAGATTTATTAGATTTACAATACTCCTTTGCCCACCTCTGGGTCCTTCCCATATTTATTGTGAAGAGGAATCCAGAGGAAGGGGCGCGAACCTGAAGCCCAGAAAGGCTGGGGATACATGGCCCATACAGGCCTGGTATCCTTTGGTTCGTCGTTCCGAGCGGTTTAAGGAATAAAACATCCACACAAGAAATAACATGTAATTAAGGTATTTTACCAAAAATTATAGTTGACGCAAGAAATATATATACACATATATATTTATCATTTTATCTACACCTATTTTATTTACTATATCATAACTTTCATCATAATAATAATTTTCATCCTGGTCAATTGGTTTTTAGATAAGTCAAGACTCAAGATTAGCATGTCCTTCGATTTAAATTTTCTGGGAATTATTTCTCTGGATCTAAATCTTATGGATTAATTTTAAAACTCGGTCTCTCCCTTTTCTATGAACCGAATCCTAAGAACCTTCCTGGTCTGGTCCTCTCAATTGGAGGGAAATTACTAACCCTAACCCACAGAAAGAAAGAAACGGTCTATAACCTATAAGAATTTGGTCCTTTCCTTGATTTAGTCTCTATACCTATCTAAAAACAAGAAGTTAGAAACCTACGGATGTTTTCAAGTAGTATCATCACAGAACATCTATAGTGTTCAATTTGAAGACCTCTTGGTGGTCAAGTTTGAAAGTTTAAGTTTCTCTTCTTGCCCACCCCTGGGTCCTTTCACAGGTTTCATGGTTTGTGGGAAGGGACTCAGGGGACGGGGCGCGAACCTGAAGCCCAGAAAGGCTGGGGATGCATGGCCCATACAGGCCTGGCATCCTTTGGTTCGTCGTTCCGAGCGGTCCAGGTAGGAGCGGCTACCTTAGCAAATATCAAAAAGATAAGAGTTAGCATAGGATAGTGACGGATCTTTTTATACTTTGACATGACCCCTATCATTACCACTGTTACCATCTTCAGCATCATCATCCTTACCATCATCCTCTACATTGTCATATAAAATAATTTTTCCATATTACTGTGGTCTCTTTCTTCCGATCTCCACTCTGGTTTTGCGTTAAACCCCTGTGTTTCAGGTGAATTACAGTACCTTAAAACACTCTCTCTAATTATATATAGATCATTAGGGATCCATACCAGAAATCATACCTCTCTACCTTTGCCCACTTCTGGGTCCTTTCCCTTATACATTTAGTTATGTTTCAAGAAGGGGCTCAGAAGACGGGGCGCGAACCTGAAGCCCAGAAAGGCCTAGCATCCTTTGGTTTGTTGTCCCTAGTTAACTATAAATCTAATTAACATTTATTTCTATTAACAATATTAGTGTAATATAATATTAGTGTAATAGTAATTGATTATATTAGCACCTATTAGATTATTACCTTTATATACAAAAAAAATATTAATAAATTATTGTTACGACTTTATCATACATTACTATCCAGTACATTTCGTATCATATCTTATCTAATTCAATTTACTCTACATTTAAAATTTAAGTTAATATTCTATTTAATAATATTATTATTATGATAATATACCTTTTAATTTTATCATTAGAATTAATATCCTTTTATAGGCTTAGGTTTACTACTAATATTATCACTTTTATTATCCTTATTAGAAGTAATATTATTAGCATCTACCTTACTTTATTTACATTGTTATTATTATACTTTCTCATTACTTCCTTAAGAGCTGATATATTAAGAATATCTTTAATATTGCTATGGTTATTATTGTTATTAGTATTATTATTATTAATATTATTATTAATTCTTAATAAATCCGGAGAGTTTTTTGAGAACCCATAAACCTACATTTGTAGGCTCGGCACCCTAGACAGGATGCCAGATCGAGATTCCAGATAATAAGAGTCTAACAGGCGTGGGCCAGTGCATTTCCTCTGTCTTCCTATCTTGCTGTTTGCGGATGCGGCAGCATGGGGGAGTCGTTGAAAAATTCCACAACCCAACCTAAGTCTACTTATAATATAATAAGAATTAGGTGGCATGTAGATGCATTGTTTCTTATATTCAACAAACAGACCGTAAAAATAAAGTGTGACAGAATTTTGAAAAAAGTCTGTGGATTTATGAGGATTGATTTGGGGAGTATCATGACTAAAACTTAATATCTGTATCTGTCTATAACAATAAAATTACAATGTTATTACAAAGTGATTGTACTATATTGGCATAGTAATTAAAATGTTGTAACAATGTATTTACAATGTTGTTACAATGCATTATGTTATGACAGTAATTACATGGTTGTAAAACTGTACTTACATTGATATAGCATAACTATATAACACTAAAATTACTATGTTATAACAATATAATTACTATGTCATTACATTACAATTATTATGTAATACAATTATAATTAAACTATTACAACAATGCTATTACAATAGTATTACATATTAAATATAATGTTATAACATTGTAATTACATTGTCAAAAATGTTATTGCATTATTATAATGTTGTAAGTACATTGCAACAACATTATTATGTCAATGCATAATATTTACTATGTTATAACAACATAATTACAATGTTGCAACAGTGTTTCACAATGTTATTACATAGTAATTGTTATAAAATGAAATAGTAATTACAATGCTATTACATACTACTTCTAATGTAAAGACATAGTAATGTTTTATTAATGTAATTACAATGTTGTAACAGTGTATTGACAACCTCACAACAATGTAAATACAATATTACTACATATTTATTGTACTTTTCTGGCATGGTAATTACAATTTTGTGACAATGTAATGATAATGTTATTACATATTAGTTATTATCTAATGACATAGTAAATACATGATTGTAACATTATAATTAAATTGATATAAAATCACTGTCATAACATTATGAATACAATATTATAACATACTTACAATATAATTACAATGGTATTACATAATACCTATAATGTTAAAACAATGTAAATACAATGGTATTACATAAGTATAATGTTTTAACGTTATAATTACTATTTAATAACAATGTAATTACTATGTCATTTCAGTTATTGTAATTACATTGTAATTACATTGTAATTACATTGTTATAATATTAATGTCAATACATTTTTACTATGCTATAACAATGTAGTTACAAGTGTCTTACAATGTTACTACAAAGTACTTATACTATATTGACAATGTTGTTACATAGTTACTGTAATGTAATGACATAGTTAGTACATTGTTCTTATATAGTAATTTTAATTTTATTACAATGGTATTACATTGTTACAACATTGTAATTGATATGTCATTAAAGTACATTTTAATTACATTGTTGGAACATTGTCAGTCCACTGCTAAAAAATGTAATTACATTAATGTAACAAGACTATGTTAATACATTATAATAACTAGGTTACAATGTAGTTTGTTGTTTTTACATAGTAACTACAATGTTACTACAATGGTAATACATAACAATTATAATGTTATAACATTGTAATTGTGATGTTGTAGCATTGTGAATACTATGCAATTACATTACAATTAATATGAATTAAAATTGTGGTACATAATACATACTATTTTCTATATAATATACCACTATGTTATAACAATGTAGTTACAAGTTTCCAAAAATGTTACTACATAGT
Organism: Danio rerio; assembly: GCF_052040795.2. Lineage (NCBI taxonomy): Eukaryota > Metazoa > Chordata > Actinopteri > Cypriniformes > Danionidae > Danio > Danio rerio. The sequence continues at coordinate 40,789,957 of NC_141038.1, forward strand.
ACTTATATTGTTTTTACATTGTATTTACTATGTAGTAACATAGTAATGCATTGTCATAACATTCTAATGACATTGTTATAACATTAATATGCCGGTACATTACAATGCTATAACAATGTAATTTCAATGTTATAACAATGTTTTACAATTTTTTACAATGTTACTACATAGTACTTGTAATGTTATAACATCATATATATATATATATATATATATATATATATATATATATATATATATATATATATATATATATATAATGTTGTAATAGTGTAGTTACAATATCTTTACAAAGTAATTGTAATGTAATGACAATAATATTTTAACAATGTAGTTGCAATGTTGCAACAATGCTTTAACATTGTTTTTATGCAGTAACTACAATGTTAAAGCATTGTAACTTTATAGTTATAACATTACTGTCATTACATTATGATTGCTATGTAATAACAATGTAATTACAATGTTTACACATAGCATTTACGCTGTTATTACAATGTTGTCATGTAGTAGTCAAAATGTTTTAACATTGTAAGTACAATGTTGTAACAACCTAGTTACATTTTTTTTACATACTAATTATAATGTATTGACATTATATTTACATTGTTATTACACTATGCAGTATATTAATACTGAAATGAACTTAACAACTGAATAAATATAAATGTGCACATTTTTAAACAAGTTAATAAATAGACAAAATGTTATTATAAAAATATGTGCATATCTGCGGATTTCTGTCCGTGTGGGCCTAGTTATGGGCTATGAGTTCAGAATACTGCAGGTTTGCAGGTGGTCATATGAAATATATTTCATGTTTATTTACAAGCAAACGTTGCAATTTACTGGCAAAATAAAATGCTTCCATTGTTATTTGAAAAGGTCTTTCTTTATAGACCAATAGGGATATTAACCAGCATGCTATCTCTCAGTGATATAAAACGTGCTGAGACAATAACATTTTTTATGGAATGACTGCGAATGTGCCTGCATAACCTCATACAGTAATCATTTACTGTGAGTTTTAAAATGTTGTACTAAAAACTGAACTTTTGACATAAAAAAAAAAGACTTAGCCAACTGTAAGAATTTCGGGTGGAACAAAGTGTTTGACAGGCTAATGGCAGCCTCAATTTGCCAATGAAATCAAAGATCAATGACTGACAGCCAAAATAGACATTCAGTTTGCTGTGCTGAAAATACTTGTTGCATCTGCTTTTGTTAATCAAGCTTTAAAGTCTGCCAAGCTTTAGTGAAATAATTATATAAAAATAAAATAAAAAATTATGACACATGCAGTTTGCAATTTAATTCTGCTTATTTTATAAATGAAATCTTTATGTATTAAAAAAATGCTTTTGGATCAACGTGTAATTGCTAATGTTAATAAGTTTGATTTCATTCATTTGCATTTTACAGAACAAAAATATAAGGAAAGAGTCATCATTGTTTATGGGAGAAGATCAATAGCAATATAAATCAATTTAAGCAACACCATAATAAAAAAGTACACATGCATTCAAAAAGACAAAAACAAAAACAAACATATAAATGTACAAGAAGCTAGATGCACTTAGCGCAAACTAAGCACAGTCTGAAACGATCTGCAAATCTTTACGACGCTGTTGGAGAAATGCAACAATCAATACTGTGCTCAAAACACTCTCTCGCACTTGGAGAGAAATAATTATTCTGTGTGAGTCAGCAAGCACTAAAAAATTTTGGTCCAAAGGCCCAAAATCTGGGCTGTCGGGTGAAAGAAATCATCACATCCCACACCATGTCAAACACACATTGTCTCAAAATCTCACGTTTGTGATCTGAGCATCAAGAGAGCTTCACTTGCCTGCCATTTTCAATATTACACCCCGAGGCAGTCCTAATACAGTGAAATGTGCTGTGAAGGAGACGGAGGAAAATACTTCCACTCTTAAGATACCTGTAGATGACTAAAGTGTGCAGAAACTTGAGAAAATAAACTCTGACAAACACTGAAAAAAAAATGTTGTGGATGTTGGATGTGATAATTCTAATTAATACATTGCCATAAAAAATAAAATAAATTAAAGCAAGATACACTAGGACTTCTTAATAATGTTCAATTTTTTTGCTTTTTAAAATCCTCCCTAATACCTGGAAAGTGATCGACTTCAGATATCTTTTAGGAAATCTCAGTTCTCAAAATGTACCATGAGGCAGCGAGGATTGAGAAGAGAGGCGGCTTACTGAGGAAGTCATAAACGAGAATACAAAGGTGTATCCTTTTTGACACACGTTCTAAATTTTCTCTCTCTTCTCATCTGCACCACTAATAACTACGGCAGAAAATACAAACATAAATTCATGTAAAGGTTAAATAATACGTTATTGTAAATGTGGGTTATGTTTTTACGGTTTCTTTAATTTTGATGTATTATGTACTTTTTAGCACAAATAAAAATCACAATAAGTGGTAGAATAAATAATACAATAAAGAAAAATGTGGTGTTTTGTGGGGGATGAAACTTTTACAGTATAAAAGTTTTTTAGCTGTGACCATTATTTTTTTCTTATTGAGATGCAGTTCCTAAAGAAACGGAATATTAAATGACACTACAGTGGGTGTGGCTTGTTTTTCTACTGAGAGTTAAATGGATGTAGTAAAGTAGGCATTTCATTCAGAAAGATCGGGAAAAGAGTTTGGGGAGAGTTAATACAAAAATTACAAAAATTTGGTGTGGCGAGGGGGCGTGGCCGAGAGGGTGAGGCCACCGCGCAAGTGGATACACCTGCGGTGCGCACTTGCCTCGGATCCCACGGAAGGAGCTCTGGACCACAAAAGGAGGACCGATGGCAGAGGAGGCCGAGAGAGGATCGGGCCCGGACATATTTTACTTTTGCTTTCAGTTTGACGGCAGTCTCCGTGAGGAGCTGCCGTCATTGTTATTAATAAATATTTTAAACCTGCGTCGGTTCTCCGCCTCCTTCTTCCCGGCGGCCAAAGGGCCGTAAACTTTATTACAGTGGTGCCGAAGCCCGGGAGAAGGAGGGACGCGTTGTCCAAATGCCCTCGCCGCTGAGAGAGGGGGCGAGTGTTCGGGAGTTAACCCGAGTGGGGGAGAAACCCGTTCGTCTGCCCAGAGTGCCGGGGCAGCCTGAGGCTGGCGAGGAAAGGATCTGCCTGCTGCCGTCTCCCAGCATGGGGAGGAGCAGGGGACGTGGGGCTCACCTCCAGAAGGGAAAGTGCTGAAGGGAGCCATTCCACAGAACCCGGGGGAGTCGCCGCGATCCGCCATGATGCCAGAGCCTGCATCCATCCACCGAAGCGGGAGTGGAGCAGGAGACCAGAAATGCCGCCAGCCAGCCAGGAGAACCGCCGCCGGACGTCAGAAGACGGACGGGTGGATAGATTCCTCCACAGGGCTCCCAGCACGTCGTCGCATCTCTCAGCTGGTGGAGGACCGAGTGGCAGCGTGTCTGGAGAACCGAACCCCAATTTTTTTTTTCTTTTTCCTCTCTCCCCTTTCTCGGTCTACTCTGTCTTTCCTCCTCTTTTTTCCATCTCCTTTTCTCTCGGCCCGTCTTATATAGGTCTCGCGGGTGCTGTGGCGCCAAACCCAGCCGTCTCCGTGAGGAGCTGCCGTCATTGTTATTAATAAATATTTTAAACCTGAGTCGGTTCTCCGCCTCATTCTTCCCGGCGGCCAAAGGGCCGTAAACTTTATTACATTTGGAAAATGCCATGTCAAAATTCCAAGACTTTCCAGGTTTATCACAACCATATGAATCCTTGATTAAATATGCTAGCCATGCCTAATTCCTAAGATATACGTAATATGACAATTTTACTGAAAAAAAACTTTTTTTTTGTCTGAAAAAAACTATTCTTTTCTAAAAACTTTTTTTTTTTCCTTAATGATGTGCACAGATGAATTGTTCACCACAAAACTAGCAATGTGAGCTAACAGATTCATATGCTTAGTTTTGATTTCTTGGGGACATATATTGAATATGCCTACAATTTGTACCTTTCTTTCGGGTGTATGTTTAAGTGCTATCAGACTCGTCATATAAATGCATCATTTCTACAACTTTCTAAGAAGAGAATGTGAATAGCTTAGAGTGGAATGTCAAGTGTTTTTTTGTCCTTTTAAAATGATGGTACTTATGACAAGGCGTGAATGCGGGTCAAGTAAGTTTGTCTTGCTACTCTTTTGTGTTTTCTTGTCCTATGGTTTTGATTTATTTCATTCTTGTGACCAGAGCATGACAATTACCCCTTTTGCCTTGTATTTTGTGTTCAAATTTGTATAAACATATTAAGATATTTTCCAGTTTACTTGGCAGCCTACAGTATTGTTGTATGATCCATAGTGAGTAGGCACTATATGTATTTACATGAGAGATGTGTACATAAATTGTTGTTTGGATCCAGTAATATTTAGGTGAAACTGACCAAAAATTTATCAAACTGCATCACCTGAACAAACATGAGGGTAGAGACAATCATGTTACAGATGTTACTAGAATTCAATTCTGATTTGAAAGACTACTGAAACATGCTTTTGACATTCAAACTGACATTGAAACTGAGCGGTTTTGACATTTGAAGATTATAGCTGGACATGTCTGTTCAGGTGTGTTTACATGGTTGACCTGATCTAACTTACCTCAAATGATTCTTCCTGTTCTTCGTGGCCAGAAAGATTTATAACGTGGACAATACCCTAAGCTCTGATAACCTTGTCAGTAACAAATTCATGCTTGTTTTACTTTATTAAAGGGTTAGTTCACCCATTAATGAAAATGTAATTAATAAGTCAACATCATGCTTTTCTATACACCTGAATTTTAAAACACAACTTGGTAATTTTACTGGGTAAAATATGCAACACAGGCTCATACTGAAAATGTAGTTCCGTGTATGTTTCTGGAGGCCTTGAATTATGTAGCCGGAGGTACTTATGGCTGCATTTAATTTTTTAAGTGAACGCTACGGGGCAGTATGACGCCGTTCCTTTTCGCGCTTACCGGCTGACCGGTTACCTCCATGTAGAGGGCTTTCCTGCTGCAACCAGTTTGTCCAGTTAGCTCGTCGTGTACGTTGGCAGACTTGACAAGAGAGGAGTTGACTACAACGATTGGGTTCGAGTCAGGGGAAGAGCAGTTTTAGAACTCAGGTTAGACAAAAATATAATCCAAAAAATAAAATAAACAAGTTCATAACAGGGTGAGAATGTGGAAAAATCCGAAAACGTAGTAGAAATCTGACGAGCACTTTTCTTTTTCTGGACAGCTTTTGCAAATCAATAGTTGTGTTTAGGGAAGTAAGTGGGTGGGCAGGTCAATTGGTAAAATTGGTTGGGTTTAGAGAAGGTGGAGGGTGGGTCAGGCTATTTTTCGATTGCCCAGTCAATCATTTAGTCATTCAGTCAGTCAGACAGACGGTTGGTCGACAGCGGCCTCTGGTTTGTTTACGCGAGAACAGCGCGGACACGAACGGCACTCGTGAGTGACATTTGAGTTACGAAAAAGCGCACAGAGCCGCCTCTCGTGGATTCACGAAAACAAAAACTGCAAAAATACGTACCTCCCGAGATGTATTTCGCGGTCTCCAGAAACGTCCACGGGACTATGTTTTCAGAATGAGCCTGGGTTGAAAATATGAGAGCTCTCTGACCCTCCATAGAGAGCAATGGCTCGACTCAAAGTCCCAAAAGGTACAAACATCTTCAAAACAGACTTTATGGCTTCAGTGGTTCAATGGGGAAATTATCAAGTTACAAGAATACATTTGTACAAACATATTGTATTGATATCACACTGATTTTATTCAACAGTTTATTCTCCTCTATGTCAATATAGGGTGAGTGTCTGTTTTGAGGAGATGAAGGTATTAAGGTTTTGGAACAAAACATAAGAGTAATTAATAGCATTTGTTTTGGGTGAACTAACACTTTAAGATGATTTAAAGTTATATTTTCATAATATTTAGCTTGAGGTAGAGACACATAAAACCGGTTACCTCTAAACTCATTTAACATTTCAGTTGTGACTACTGCCTTTTAGCAGCTTTGGTGGCTGTGAAAACCTACCAACTTATCTCTTTTCAACAGCTTAATACTGAAGTGACAAAATTGCCCATCAGGGCCACATCAACACATTTGTGTTTTTGCACAGTCTCTGCTTTTTAATTTAATGTGTGAGTAGCACAAGCTCCTCCAAAAGCCACGCTTGAGGTGTAGCTTTCCAAATGTGAGAAAACATTTATTTTTAAAGCAAATACATTCCGACGCAGCAGGCAATTTACAGAGAAAACCAGTACTCGTTACATTTTTGACAAAATCATGTTGTACATCGACATGTTTCATCAAATCTGATGAAATCGGAGAGATTATCCCCTGCTTTCATCTCCTCTATAACAAAAAAGTACCCTGATAAATGGTTGCGAGTAAGAAAAGCTGCTGGACCCCAAGCACTATTTGAACGGCAACAAAAAGAAGATTGAATTTCAATCCTCAGCTCTGCATCGGATGCTTAAAAAAGCAATTCAGTGTAAGCTTACTGGATAATCAGCAAAACAAACAGAAAAAGAGAGAGAATGAGAGTGGCAGATGCATAAGTGAGATGGTAATTGCTCCGTTTGCCACTTCTTAGTCTCACAGTAGACGTAATGGGATGGCAGTCGAAGTGGGCAGGAAGGAATTTCAATGTGATATTTAGTAGTCCTACTGGACCCTTATTATAAATCCGAGGACACAGTTGTCACAATCAGAAACCCTTAATACAGCACATGAATTTAAATAATTCATGTAACAGAAACCATGAATGATTACCAACCTGCACTGGGTTAAGCACTCATGAATCTTTACATCTTGACTGGGGGGCATTTGAGAGACAATAACACATACGGTGATGTTTCATTTAATGCTTGATTTAAGGTGGGAACATGTCCATGGACTTTATCAATATTAAGCTTTTTAGATGGTATGAATTTTTTATCAACGTGTAAGAGAAAGTTTATTATAGATCCTGAGATTCCTGTTACCATTCACCAGTCCACCAGTAAAGCTTTAATCTTTTTTTTTTTTTTACCTTAACTAGTTTATTTTAATCATGTTTTCACAGACGAGGAATGGTCCAAGGCTCTGTCTCGTGTACAAACCTCTTCTATTTGTGCTCGTCATTCCCTTATACAATTCAAATTATTGCATAGAGTATATTGGACTAAGGCAAAAATATCTAAAATTAACCCTGGTTTTGATCCAACTTGTGATCGGTGTCGACAAGCTCCAGCCACTCTTCTTCATACTTTCTGGCTTTGTCCAGCGCTAAGCACTTTTTGGGCATCAATTTTTAAATCAATTTCTGAATGCTTTCTTTTAGATATTGAACCATGCCCCCTACTAGCATTATTTGGACTTAACCCTACAAATGTTTCTTTGTCATCTACACAATCAAATGCACCTGCCTTTTGTTTAATAATTGCTAAAAGGGTTTCCACTAAACTGGAAAAATCCTTCCTCACCCAGTTACATACACTGGATGCATGATCTGATGCAGTCTATGCAAATAGAAAAGATAAGACATACAGTTTGCGGTAATACTGAAAAATTTGACACTATCTGGCAACCCTTCCTCTTACACTTTAAAAATAAAAATAATACAAAAATAAGCATTTATATATGTATGTGTATATGTATGCAAGTATATAGCTAACTTATTTACCCTGCCCCTGGCATAGTTATAAATGGAGTTTTATTATTATTATTATTATTATTATTATTATTATTATTATTATTATTAATATATATTTTATTTTCTACTGTTATACCATTTGAGTATTTGTATTTATTTATTCTCTGTATTGTTGTTGTTGTTGTTTTTTTTTTTTCCTTAATGCATGAATATGTAATTATATTGTTTTATTCAGAGAGAAAGAAAACGTGAGCAAAATTGTATTCTACCACCACATTGGAGCAGTTGATGTCTAATGATTCTGTGTATCTGATGCTGTGGCTCTCTGACTAACATATATTTCAATAAAAAACAGAGTTCAACTAAATGACCCTGTAGTGTGACAAATGAATTTAAATGTTTTAAATGATGCCTTTCATTTAATAAAGTCAAAAAAGTTGCATGTTTAATTATAAATATAAAAAAACATGGGAACTAAATTGTGTGTGTGTGAGAGAAGGTATTTTGGTTTGTTTTGATGGTCCGTTTGTTGAATCGAGTTACATTGCATCTACATGCCAACTAATTCTTATTAGATTATATGTAGACTGATAGTTTGGGGTTAGGGTTAGTGCTAGTCTAAGTTGATATGTGCTTGTAAAGTTTCTTATAGTCAGTAAAATATCTGTTGAAGGAGAAGTATCAACAGATATTAAGCGGACAGACAATTAATACTCAAATAGACCATCGAAATAAAGTGTTACCAATATTTTTATGCTAAAATGTAATGATTTTTTATGTCAAATAAAGTTAATTGACTCAAAAGTTTTGGGTCTGTAAAATGTGTGGTTTTGCTAATAAATAAGTAAAAAGTATAAAACATAGATTGATTATTTAAACAATAATTAATGTATTTTACAATGTTTTTAAAATCTTTTATTTCAATCAATCAATCAAACATTGTAATATTAGTAAAACAAACAAACTAACAAACAAAAAACAAACCATTTTTCTTATTATTATTCCAGGCTTTGGTGTCAATTGATTGTTTAGAAATAATCTTAATAAACTTATTATATTGCTTAATATTTTGCTTCATACATATTTTGCTTAATTTATTGCTTAAAATTGTAATATACACAACAGATGTATTTGTGGGGGGTTTCTGGGAAAAGCAAACTTTTGAAAAATCTTTGTTTTTTATGTAAAATCGTTAGCTTAAAAATTATAACGGCTAATCTTAGCTCTGATCACTAGCTCTGCAGCTACCAGTATCATCTCACCAAAGTACTTATTGTAAACACTAGACTGAAGTCATGAGGTGAGTTTGCATTATCAGCAAAAAGTAAAACTAATATGTACTTTAATATGTACATTAAAATTCATTATTCGTTAAAATCTACTTATTGTGTGAATGCATGTTTTTACATTGTATGTATGATTGATTAAATATCTGCATGTTTTACATCTGTAACTACATTCTGTAATTACATTATCATTTACACTTTAACCCACCCTTAAACCTATTCATAACAGCAATGTTCTGTGTTATTTCAGTGTTCTGCAATACATTTTGAATACATTAAGTACATTGTATTCATAGTTTGAAGTAAGTACATGGTAGTTAAGAATACTTCATATAAAGTGGGACCTAAAATGGTAATAATAATAATACAGTCATAATGTATGTATGTATATGTTTTTTTTTTTTTGTGCTTTCAGATGTAGCAGCAACAGAGAGCCATAGTTCACTGATGGCCCGTTTCCACTGAGTGGCACGGTACGGCAGAGCAGAGCTAAACACGCAGCTAAATGCTATAGGTTTACAGAGATATGTCATTCGTTCGCGCAACAAGCCAAAATAAAATTAAAGAAACCGCCTTGTTTTAAATACACAGCTGAGACAAACCACTGTAATAAAATGTACATATAATAATGAGCCATGGTCGACCCAAGCTCGAACAAACCTTGTCGTTGTCTTTATGAACAGTCACAAAACCAAGAAGAACAAAATCCGCTGTGCCCTGTTGTTTTTTGAGCCCGTCTAAAAGTGCGAGTGGTTTCACTTTGTCCAGAGAGCTCGTGATTGCGTCTGTAATTAAAATAACAAACTTTTTGAGCTTATATTAATAACGTGCTTGTGATCATTGAAGCACTCTGATATTCAATCCTGTCAGAAAGGGACAAATGCGAGAGTGAAGCGTGAAAAAACAAAAGAGAAGCCGGAAAAAAAACCGCAGCAAATGATATATCTGCAACCTAAAACATGAACACACTGCCATGTTTGACTGTTATCATCGCCTTTTGGACTATTATGAACTGAGAATGTCAGAAATACTTTCTAACAAGAGGCTACACGCGCTACCTAAGATTAAAGACACAGATGAGAGGTTTGCACTGACCTTGGGCTATATTTCGTGTAGTTTTTAAACCTAAAAAAAAAAAAAAACTAAATGTATGCTGTGTGTAGTTTTTCTGTAATTGGTAACATATCAGAGAGTGTAAGGGTTTGTATATGTTCATATATGTTGCATTTATTTATTTTATATAATTGCAGATGTTATAGTAGGCTTGTCAGGGTTCTGCCACTTTGGTCTTGTAAATTCTTGTTTTGGTGGCAGAGCTCTGACACTACCCGTGTCTGGTCCTGTTTCTGTCTCTGTGTGCGTGTGCGCTGTCGTGGGTGTACGCAGAGTGTGCGCGCTGCCGCTTGATGTGGCCGCGCAGGCTCTATACTAGTGTTTGTGTTTGTGCTGTCAGCATCGCGCTGCTTTATTCTCAGTGCCTCCGTCTAGTTGGTTTCAGTTTTGGTTGGCGCTGAGATGAAGCATGCGCGTTGCTTGTGTGTGAGCGCACAGTGAGGTGTTTATCTATCGTGTGCTCGTGTCTTGTGTCTCTTGTCAAAGCACGTGGCTCGGTGTTTACATTGTGGTCACGTGCTTTTGTCGTGTGCTTCAGTGTTGTGTTTGTTGTCATGAACATGCGGTTAATGAGTTCTCTCATTGACTGCATGTTCTTGTCCTGTTATGTGAGCGCATGGCTTGTGTTGTCTCTCTGTGTCATGCGCTCTCCCGTCTATTGTCTTGTCCCACCCTCCTTGTTAACCCATTATTAGTTAATTGTGTTCACCTGTTTGTGTGTTAATTTTGTACAGTTTATAAACCCCTCACATTTGCTATCCTGTGCCAGTTCGTCATCACATGTCGTTGTATGAAGTCTTGTCCTGTTGTGTTTCCAGTCCTCATCCTTGTCAACCTGCCCAGTCCTGTTTGTATGTGAATGTATTTGTTTTGTTAATGTTTTCCCCCTTGGGGTAGTTTATTTTGCATTTTATTTTATTTTTATTATTTAATAAATTCCCATTTTTCCTGCACTTGAGTCCTCGCTCCTTTTTCCCCATTTCCCCTCACCAACCCTGACAAGGCTATTTTGTACTGTCATTGATCTGCTGTTATAATCAAATTATGTTCATAGAAAAGTTAGTAATATACATTTATACAGAGGTATGTATGTGTATAAAGCCTCTGTTTTTTTATATGATATGTGAACGTACAGCAATTTCTTGAGTGAAAATGTTCACCACCCCACCAAAAAAGTACCATTGTTTCCTTTTTAGCAGTTGAAACGCAAGTCTGATAAAGGTGACCTGTACCGACTCATACTGTATCACTCAGTGGAAACAGGCCATGAGAAGCGATGCAAAAGATGTCAAATCACACAATGATTATCTTTTATTTCAGGATTATGCCAATTAAATTGTTCATTTATTGTGTATTGTCAGTGAACTATGGCTCTATGTAGTAAATGCTGCTCCAACTGAAGCAAATTTGAGAGATTTACAGGTGGTTATAGAACTAGCTTACAGACAAAACATGCCTGAAAATCCCCATTGATTAGTCGTGCAGCCCTACTGCCTGGTAAAAACATTGAGTACATCCAGGAATCACTTTCAGAGAATTATTTTTATCATTCATGTGTAGACTCAATCTCATATGTGGTTCACCACAAAAGTCCCAGATTGAGTCTTTGAATGTCTTTCCCCTTGACTCCACTGCCTAAATAACGTGAGGAGGGAGGGCTATCATTAATTCATGAGTGTAACTAACTCATCAGATCATCAGCCCTTCGAGAACTGTAATTAAACTGATGGGGTTGTTTTCCCTCCAGCACTATGTCTTAGAGAGAGACCGTGAGGAAGGATGTGTGTGATGGGCTGAAGGTCTAATGTGACTTGCACACTGTGGGGGTAAACTGCTGTTATCAATCTGGCTTTCAGGGGAATACCATAAGGGTCAAAGCAACGAGTCTCCCCCGTGGAGGTGAGAAGCAAACGCTACCTTGGGCAGTGTTTACAGAGCATTCCTCTAGAGATGTATTATCCCATTGACTTTCTCTGTCTGGGGCCTAAGGAACAGGACAGTCCTGCACTTTTGCAGGACCACCTGAATAGGTGCATAATAGTGACATCATTAACTGTTTTCTAATTAATAAATTGTTTATACAACCTCTTTATAGTTATTAGAAGGGATTGATATTAACACCTGCCCACTGCGGATAGATTTCAGCTGTGGCATGTGAGAGAGCTGCTCCCACTAGCGACATTGGCTGGTTGAAAATAATTTTTAAATTGTAGTTCATTGAGAAGCTGCAGGATTGCCAAAATAACTGTTCACACGAGCAAAAGAAAGCAGGTGAATACCTTTTTTCTCACTCACTGATGAGGGTTTTAGTATCACGCGCATGATTTATAAAGCTTGCGTGCTCTTGTTCCCGTGCACAAAGCAAGTATGCCTGTGTAATATTGTTCGTTGTTGTTGAGGGAAGAAGAAGACAGGGTCGGCGATTCAGGTAAGCAAATGGCTTTATTAATTTTTAAATGCCACCACACATGTAGCAGTGTGTGTGTGTATGTGTGTTCTCTCCTCTCCCCGGCTGCTCCTTCTCTTCTCCCTAAGAAGGGTGTCTCTCCGGCTCAATCACTAGAATAAACAGGTGTTATTTATTATTTCTGATTGGCCTGCTGATTAGCCGCCGGGCTCTGAGCATGCTCTCCCCCCTCATTGGGTGTTTGATCATGCTTACCTCTCCACATACCCCCACCACCCGCCTCAGGCCAGGGAGCCGTCCGGCCTGCAGCCCTCCCCCCACCCCGCCCTGGGGAGGAAGTCGGCTACAGCCATCTGCGCCCCCGGTCTGTGGATCACCTTGAATTTAAAAGGCTGTAATGCTAGATACCAACAGGTGATCCACGCGTTGGTATCTTTCATACGGTGGAGCCACTGGAGAGGAGCATGATCTGAACAGAGGATGAATTCCCTGCCCAGGAGGTAATATCGAAGAGTGAGAACGGCCCACCTTATCGCCAAACACTCCTTCTCTATGGTGCTGTACTAAGCCTCACTCTTACTGAGTTTGCGGCTAATGTACAGCACCGGCCGTTCCGCTCCTTCCACCTCCTGGGAGAGAACCGCCCCCAGACCCCGATCGGATGCATCCGTCTGTAAAATAAAGGGGAGAGCAAAATCAGGAGTGTGCGATAGCGGCCCCCTGCAAAGTATAGATTTTACCTTTGAGAAGGCCTGTTGGCACTGCTCCGACCATTGGACGGTATCCGGTCCCTCCTTTTTAGTGAGATCGGTCAATGAGCTGAGAAGGGCCGAATAATTAGGGACAAAACGCCTATAATATCCTGCCAGCCCCAAAAACCTCACCTACTTTTTGGTCTTAGGTCTCGGACAGGTTGCAATAGCTGCAGTTTTATCAATTTGGGGCTGCACCTGCCCGTGACCTAAGTGGAAGCCCAGATACCTTACCTCTACTAGCCCAATTGCGCACTTCCGTGGGTTGGCCATGAGCCCGGCCCGTCTTCAGCGCTGACAATACCGCCCTCAGATGTTGCATATGCCGCGCCCAGTCATTACTGTAAATGATGATGTCATCTAAATAAGCAGCGGCATATGCTGCGTGAGGGCCGAGTATTTTATCCATCAGGAACTGAAACGTCGCCGGTGCCCCGAACAGCCCAAACGGAAGCGTCACAAATTGGTGTAATCCGAACGGCATAGTGAAGGCTGTTTTTTTCGCGGGATATTGGAGATAAGGGGATCTGCCAATATCCCTTCATTAAATCCAATGTCGAGTAATACCGAGCAGCACCTAACCGGTCGAGCAACTCGTCAATACGCGGCATTGGATAGGCGTCGAATTTCGACACAGCATTGACTTTTCTATAATCCACACAGAACCGGACCGAGCCGTCCGTCTTCGGTACCAAGACAATCGGGCTGGCCCAGTCGCTGTGGGATTCTTGTACTTCTTCCATTTTCAACATATTATTTAATTCTTCCTGAATCCCTTTTTTCTTGTGTTCAGGCAGGCGATACGGCCGGGTCCTAACGACCACGCCCGGTTCGGTCTCGATGTGGTGCTGAATCAAATTAGTTCGACCGGGTAGGGGTGAGATCACGTCAGAATACTCTCGTTGAAGGTGCCGGATATCGATGAGATGGCTAGCCGAGAGATGATCGCCCCCGATGACCAGAGTGCCCGGCCGCTGTCGGCGGTGCTCTCTGGCCCCAGGTCATCCTCATTTGTAACCAGCGTAGCCAGCATCACCTCCTCCGGCTCCCTCCTCTGTTTTAGCAGATTAATATGATATATTTGACGTGAACCAGCCCTATCCGAACGAACTACCTCATAATCGAGATTGCTGACTCGTCGTGTGATCACAAACGGCCCTTGCCACTTGGCGAGTAATTTAGAGCTGGAAGTGGGTAGCAGTACAAGTACTTTATCTCCCTGTGAAAATTTACGGAGTTTAGTGCCCTTATCATATCGCCGGCGTTGGTCATCCTGGGCCTTAAGCAAATTCTCTGTAGAGAGCCGCCCCAGTGTGTGGAGTTTTGCTCTAAGGTCCAGAATATATTGAATTTCATTTTTTCTATTAGAAAGCTCGTCCTCCCAAGCCTCTCTAACAACATCCAAAACCCCTCTGGGCTGTCTGCAATAGAGAAGCTCGAAGGGGGAAAACCCTGTGGAGGCTTGGGGAACCTCCCGCACAGGGAATAATAAGGGCTCCAACCACTTATCCCAATTTTTCGCGTCCTCGTGAACGAATTTACGGATCATTGATTTAAGCATGCGATTAAATCTTTTCACCAGCCCGTCTGTTTGTGGGTGATAGACGCTGGTGCGAATAGATTTAATGCCCAATAATCCGTAAAGCTCGCGCATCGTGCGTGACATGAACGCGGTGCCTTGATCAGTGAGAATCTGCTTGGGGATTCCCACACGGTAGATTATGCGAAACAGCGCCTCCGCAACACTCTTTGCTGAGATATTACGAAGCGCGACTGCTTCCGGGTATCGGGTTGCATAATCCACCAGAACTAATGGAAACCGATGCCCGCGTGCGGATTGCTCTAATGGCCCGATGAGATCCATACCAATTCTCTCGAAGGGGATCTCCATAATTGGTAAAGGGCGCAACGGCGCTTTTGGGGTGGCCGGCGGATTTACCAGCTGACATTCACTGCACGCAGCGCACCATCTGCTGACGTCACCGTGAATGCCCGGCCAAAAGAATCGGGTCATGAGGCGATTTAGTGTGGCCGCCTGACCTAAATGTCCGGCCATAGGATTAGAATGAGCCGCCTGAAAAAGCATTTCCCGGCGGCTCTTTGGTACTAATAACTGGGTTGTATTTTCTTTTGTCTGAGTATCTTGGGTCACTCGATACACCCTATCATTAATAACCGCAAAATACGGATAGGAGAGGGGTCGATCAGGCTGGAGGATTTTCCCATCAATAACCTGCACTCTTTCGAGTGCATGTTTTAGTGTATTATCACGTGACTGCTCCTGGGGAAAGTCTTTATACCGGGAAATTCCCAGCCCTTCCCCTGAGTCAGCGCGGGTGTTTGAGGTGCGGGTTAACTGCTACCTCTACTCTATGCTTTTTCCCCCGGAATTGAATGTCTATTGCCGTTAGCGGGTAGTGAATTACATCCCCGTGCACACACCTTACCGTTACCGTGCGGCTAGTATCCAATGCCGGGTCCCGAAGCAGGCTTTGGTGGATGGAGGTCTGGTTACACCCCGAATCCACCAAAGCTTGATATGTACCCCCTTTCATACTCACAGGTATCCGGTATAGCCCGTCGCGACCGGGGGCGATGACTGACGCGGCGGGTATGCGGATCAACGCACTCACCTCCTTTGCGGAGCAACTTTTTAGTGCGCTATCCTCGCGCCTGCGGTGCCAATGCATCGGCCCAGACTTTCCCACTATACCCCCGGGGTCAGCAGGACCAACCAATTGAACCGGAGAGAGACCTGACGCTGTTTTAGAAGCAGCCAGGGGTTGAAACTCCACCCCTCCGTCCTGATAGGCGCACCCCTTCAGCGAGACCGGCTGCGGATCCGCCTTTGTGCACTGCTGTCTGGGTGCTGGTGTGGGCGGTCTCCGCACTCTGGGCCTGGGAACAGGATGGGAGAGAGAGACAGAGAAAGAGGGGGAGAAGAGTGAGAGGTTATCTCGCCGACCCTGGACCTCACCACCAGGTGATCCTCCGCCAGCTGGATGGCCGTTTCAAGATCGTTCGGCCGGTGGCACTGGACCCACTCCGATGTTCGGGAGGGGAGGCGGGCGATGAACTGCTCCAGCACCACGGCATCCATCAGCTGGGCTGTAGTTCGGCCATCCTGCACCAGCCATCTGCGGCTGGCATCACGGAGCTGCTGAGCGAACACAAAGGGCCGGCCGTTTTCTTCCAACTCCATGGAGCGAAAGTGCTGACGTTGCTCTTCCGGGTTGCGGCCGGCCCGCTGGATAACGGCTCGCTTTAGGTGAGCGTACACCAGGAGATTCTGAGCCGGTAGCTGCTGTGAGGTGATCTGTGCTTCTCCAGACAGCAGCAGCATGACTCGTACCAGCCACTCGGCCCGCAGCCAGCCACACGCCTCCGCTAACCTCTCGAAGAGGTCCAAAAACACTTCCGGATCGTCCTCCGGTGCCATCTTCTGTAGCTAGATGGGAGGGTGGGCGGCAGATGTCAGAGCGGGCCGGATCTCCTGGTTCAGCAGACTCCGGATTAGCTCGCGGTCCTCCCACTGGGCCTCTACGAGGACTTGGAAGCGTCGTTCCAGATTCTCCCTCAGCTCCACCAGCGCATGATGTTGTTGTTGGTGGAGGACTGTGAGCGCCTGGATGACTTCCGCACATGGATCGGTAGACGGAGTAACCATTCTGGCAGCGAAGTTTCTTCTTCTTCCCGGGTTTTGGCACTACTGTAATATTGTTCGTTGTTGTTGAGGGAAGAAGACAGGGTCGGCGATTCAGGTAAGCAAATGGCTTTATTAATTATTAATTAAATATGGTTGACTCGTTATCTCTGGGAAACATCCACACTCATTCAAACTCGCACACTATGGACAATTTAGCCTATCCAATTCACCTGTACCGCATGTCTTTGCACTGTGGGGGAAAACGGAGCACTGGGAGGAAGCCCACACGAACGCAGGGAGAACATGCAAACTCCACACACCAACTGACTCAGCCTTGGTCATACACAACAATCAAAAATGACAAAAATGAAGAGGCATGTGGACATAACACAAAATATAAATTAAGTAATTTTAGCATGCCAAAGTCAAATTTATTCATACAAAAATAGTTTCCCAATAACAAAACTAGTGACTAGTAATGCTGAAAAACTACTATACACAGTGGCTGGCTATTGGTATATGATTGCTAAATGATTGAATTGAATACATTACGTTTTCAATGCATTTATGTTTTTCTAGCAATTACAGTTTTGACCAGTAGATTTCAGCAGCATGTGGGGTTTCAAAATACTAAATAATTTTTTCAAGTTCAATTGATTCCAAGCTGGTTCGAGCCCCGGCTGGGTCAGTTGGCATTTTTGTGTGGAGTTTGCATGTTCTCCCCGTTCAAATGGGGTTTCCTCTGGGTGCTCTGGTTTCCCACACAGTTCAAAGACATGCAGTACAGGTGAATTAAATGAGATAAATTGGCCATAGTGTATGTGTGTGATAGCAAGAGTGTATGGGTGTTTCCTAGTTTTGGGTTGCAGCTGGAAGGGTGTCTGCTGCGTAAAACATATGTTGGATAAGTTGGCGGTTCATTCCGCTGTAGCGACCCCTGATTAATAAAAGGACTAACCCGAAAGGAAAGTGAATGAATATGTGTATATACAGTCGAAGTCAGAATTATTAGCCTTTTTATTATAGTTTTTGTTTTATTCTTTTTTAAATATTTCTCAAATTATGTTTAACAGGGCAAGAAAAATTTCACAGTATGTCTGATAATATTTTTTTCTTCTGGAGAAAGTCGTATTTGTTTTTTTCGGCCAGAATAAAAGCTGTTTTTAATTTTTTAAACATAATTTTAAGGACAAAACTATTGGCCCCTTTAAGCAATTTTTTTAATAGTCTACAGAAAAAAAAAAAACATACTTGACTAATTATCCTAATGACCAGTTAATCTACTTAACCTAGTTAAGCTGTATAGAACTGTTTTGAAAAATATCTAGTAAAATATTATTTACTGTCATCATGGCAAAGATTAAATAAAAAAAAAATTATTAGAGATGAGTTATTAAAGCTATTTTGTTAGAAATGTGTTGAAAAAAAGCTTCATTCCATTGTAAGAATCAGCTCTTTGGTTTAAATCATGTTTAAACTTTGGGGATTCGAATCAAAGATTCGAACATGATTCACATAGAATTATTTAAAGCTTACACTTAACTTTAGTATTTGTCCAGCAAATAGAACGTTTAATGTAAAGCAATTCTGTATTATATTATTACGTGGCCAACAATAACAATATAAAAACAGTATCTAATTATTTAATGAGCAAGGTTGCAGTATCTGAAGCTGAGGCATTAACTTATAAAGCACACAACACACCAACACGAATATTCAAACGAAACAAAAGTTTATTGCTACTCTGTAACACAAAGTACTAATCTACGTAAAACAAACAAATGCACATACATACACACACGCACAAGCAGTTTGAGGAGAGTTTTGGCTGAGTGGATTTAACTTCTAGCCTTTGCTAAGTTCTTAGCATTGCAACCTGAGAGAAACCATAAAAGCAGAGAATTTTGCTATTCTTTACTACTTAAACATAATTCACAACAGATTCAGTAATGGGTAGAAACCTTGTTTGTGCTACTTGCGTTCTGATGTAATTTTGGTTTCCTCGACTGGTCCAAAGGGAAATCCCGTCAAAGCTGATTGGTCAGCGTAGCAACTTCAGTGACGTGATGGAATTCCCTTGTCGGTGAAGAGGGGTTTCCTTAGTCGGTTGCTAGGGATACGGATGTTGGACAAGGCGGCGTTCGAAGTCCTTCCTGGGTTCCTGTAGTTATGATGAGTTTCAGAGTTTGGATGTGTTGACCCGATGGCTTGTTGTTGAAGCGGTTGCACAAGCAGATCGGGGGTCGAGCCGGCAGCAAGTGAAGGTCGCGGTCTGCTCCGTGATGTAACGAGGCTTCCGGCGAGGCGATGTAACGGCCACAGCACGAGAAGAGCGACGTCCGGGCAGCGACGGCGGTGACGACTGGCAAAGATGACCGGCAAAAGACGACGATGAAATTCCTTTGTTCAGTTTTATAGGTTTTGGTAGAGGCTGGGTCTACACAATACTTGTCCAATCAGATAAGGTGTGGGGTGGAGTCACACCCGCAATGCCGCCCTCTAGGAGGCCGGTTTGACACCTGGTGTGGGTGCTGCTTTGATAGCATAGTGGTTAAGATAAAGTCTCATAACATGAACACTATTCATAGTATGGTTTCTTCATATAAACCAATGCATTTGAGATGTTCCTAGCTTTCAATCAATACCAAACAAGAAGTATTTCACAAACATTCTGTAGATTTCATTTGTCACTGAGGGCTATTACTCAATAACTATCCATAACAGTTTTGTTAAACACATGGAACATGTACACACAAAAACCTACAGAAACATAAAGCAAACGTACATTACTCAAATAAACTGTTTTACTTAAATGTCCATTAAACTTTGGAAGCGTTTCTGATCGCTTCTGTGTCTGCCTTAGAATGTGTATTCCTTGCAGACGCCAAAGGACACGCGAACCAAAAGGTACTTCTCAAAAACCGGTTTGGTGGGTTTTTGATTGTAGAGCCTCTTATTTAAGGTGTAAAGTTAATTAACATGCAACTGTGATGTTGACTGGCTAGTCATCCTGTGGATTGCCTTTTGCTGGGTGCCTGTGGGTTGCTTTGAAAATGAAATCAAAGCTCAGACATGTAGGCACCAACCAATCTTTTAAGGATAACATGGTCTGTGGCTTGTTCGGTTCTGGAACGATCCGTTGACTCACTACACCATTAAA